>NW_009727827.1:0-229 GCF_000703405.1 Apaloderma vittatum
CTTGGGAAGGGGCGTCTCTCCTGGCAGGTAGAGCCAGCTCGTCTCGAGGGTCTCTTCTGGAGGAGTTTTAATTTCTTCTTCAGGCGCGATAGATCCTCGAGAGGAGCGTTTCCCACCGCCTCCTCGGTGCCTGGCCCGTGTCTGGATACGAGCAGGACACTGGCCTGCGCTTGCCCAGAGGCTCCCGCCTCGAAGCCCTTTAGGTTTCACACGCCAGGGCCCTCCGCAG
>NW_009727827.1:241-36470 GCF_000703405.1 Apaloderma vittatum
GGCCGAGGAGGGCTGTGTGACTCCTCACGGCGGGCAAAAGCTCTCTGGGGCCAAAGAGGGTTCCTAGTGTTGTGTTGCGTGGTTTCCATCGCTTGGAGAGGCCGCGGCGTGAGGAGAGGAGGTGCGAGGGAAGTAATGCGCCGGTTGTTGCCATCAGTGCTGCCGACAGAACCTCAATTCAAAGATTCTTAACAAAGCAGGTTTTTACTTTATTTAGGGATTATTAATAGGAAAACAGTTCTGCGTTCCTTCTAAATTTTTGGAGCTTAGGAATTCAGTGTGGTTCTGGGTATAGCAACTGTGTTTCCCCATAAGATAATCTGTTAATTGTGTACACTGTCCTCACAGTAACTTCAGGGTTTATTGGCTAATTTCAGATATTTAGATATCGAAAGCAAGTTTTCCATGAGCTTTGTGCAAATAGGTTTCTAAGACCATGGTGTTGCTCCACAGAGAATGGCTTTGGCGTGAGCTCACCCTTCTTTTCAGTATCCGAGAACTCGCACTGGTGCTTCCCTCAAGGCTGAAGTCTGCAGGAATTCAGGTTCTGCCTGTTAAAAGTTAGCATGCCTTGAGAGTGAGTAAGGCTCCTCTTGATTTGCATGGAGACTGGTAATCACAGATGCAGACTTTGGTTTTAGTGTGTTTTTACCTTCCTCTTGTGGTCACTAGTCCTAGGTAACAACAGGACACACACAGTTTGCCCATGGAGTAGGTGGGTTTTTTTATACTTAAGATTGAGTTTTGGCTTACTTTACCCTGGAGGTGCACGCTGTATTTGTGCTTGGGTACTCAGCACTGTTGGGTCGTGTCCTTCTTTCAAGTGACTGGAGTGGTCAGCATGTGCTCTGTATTTTTGTATTTCTGTAAATACTGCAGCATTACAGAGATTTTGGTGGTTTCCTCTGAAAGGTGTTGCATACTGTACTTGATTGGACTGAATTCTTCTCTACATTACCAGGATGGAAAAATGAGCATAATGTGTATGACAGCAAAATGCATCTTACAATACTGTTGGTTTTTTATAGTACATAGTCACTTGATGGTGTGTAAACTATGTAATTTTCAATATCTGAAGTTACAGGTGATACTGCCTTAGGATGATTTAGGATTAAGATCACACTAACAAATGCTCCTTTCCCTTTCTTTTGCCTGTATCGAATTTTAAACTGGGCTGAAATTTTCCAGATGAGGGCAATGATATGTACTGTATCAGTTGCTCCTGATACCAGGGCCAGGAAAATTTACACCTGTGTTAGTGCAGAACGGTGACTTTGGATCGGGTTGTACCCTTGGCTGTTTCTGTGGCAGGCTGCTCGCGCTGGCCATGTTAGAAGAATTTGTGCATTAAGGACTTGTGGAGTTTAATGTCCTAAAAGGTCACACCCACGTGGAGCAGGGAGAGCCTCCCATGAGGGAGGGCTTTCCCTGCAGGCACAGCTCCTGGAAGGACACAAGCTGTTGGAGGCCCCATTGAAGGAGGTAACGCAGAAGTGGTTGTAGTTGTTAGGTGGGTGGGGAGAAATAGGGAGAAGAATCTCTGCTGGCTAAGCCGTCTCCTCCTCCAGACCCCAGCAGGAAAACCCTTATTTCTGCCTTTCAGCAGCCCGTGGCCGAGGGCAGGTGTTCATCAAGGCCGCTGCTGGGGGTGTCGTGTCCCCTGCGGACTCTAGGATGTGCCGGGGTTGAACACCTCACGTTTTGCACAAGTGTCAGGCGTCTGCCTGGGGGCTGATGGCAATGGAAGACTTAAACCTTTCAGCTCTTCTGATGACCTCTGCTGGCATCAGCATGGGGGAATTCCTTTTTTCTTAGTTGTCTTTTGAAGAAGGTCCAAGTCTTAGGATTTCATACAAAACCTTATGAAACTTTCCTGCTCCCTATAATGCCTTGAGTTCAGCTCTCAGAAGTGAAGACAGTAAAACTCTCAATGCATGCTGTGCTGGAGCGTGGCTTTTTTTTTTTCTCCTGCTGTTAGACAACACTAAACTTTCTGAAATTCATTATTTTCTCAATGATTTTACAATTGCATTGGGAGTTGTGATGTAAATTTTGAGCTGAGGTTTGCAGTTTTGTCTATGATTAAGATAAATAAGCGGCTGTAGAAATCAGAGAATGGAGGCAGGGGAGTAGAATGCGCAATGGGTGAACTGACTTTAACAAGACAAACCAAGGTGTTTTGGTTCGCTTTTCAGAATTATCGCCTAGGAATGGACCTCCTAATTTAGCAACTGTCTGTTGACACCCTGCTCAAACTTAGCATTGGTGTTTGGAAATGGCTTAATGAAGTTGTTTGGGCCCCTAAACATGAACAGCTCAACAATACATTGGAGTTGTGTGTTTCTCTGGTGTCCAAAAGGCACTCTTAGAAACTGATCCTCAGTGATACATTACTGGAAAACTTTAAATTGTATTTTCAGGGATCCCCTTCACACCAGAAGGAGATGTTTACTTTAAAACGTAACACTTCCACCCCACCCCCCACTCCTCCCCTCTCATTTTATGGAAGACAGGAGAACAAAGAAATACTGAGGGTGGTTTATAACATATTGCGCACACACACAAAAAAATCATTAAATATCATTGCAAGCTGGCTGGGGGCCAGCTTTCATCACGAGGAATCCCAAAGTGCTGTGTAAACTTAAACCGTTACAGGAACAGTACTTGAGGTCCACTTGGGCGTCCACCAGCACAGAGCGGTCTGCAGTGGCTCTTACCAACGCTTTGGAGCAGCTCAAGCAGGAAGCCGAAACTTTCTTCAATCTTTTTGTTCCTCCCTGCTTTTGCACCACCTTCTCTGAGGCACTTTTGCCTAGATGGAGCCTAGATCTCTTACCTACATTTTTCCTGCTCTGTTTTTCTTTCTTGGATCTGTACCCATTGTCATAATTGCTATTGTTACACCCTCTGAAATGGAAAAAAAGATTAGCCTTGGAGACTGTCAGGGCAATGCTTTGGGGCTGTTTTGGAGAGACGCAGGCTGTTTCTCTTGCTGTGGTTTGCCAGTACAGCTGGGCTGCTGCAAAGTGTGGTCCAATGATAGGACAAGGAGCAGCAGGTGCAAGCTGGAGCATAGGAGGTTCCACAAAAACGTCAGGAGAAACTTCTTCACTGTGAGGGTGGCAGGGCGCTGGAACAGGCTGCTTAGAGAAATTATGGAGCCTCCTTCTCTGGAGACATTCAAAACCTGCCTGGACACGTTCCTGAGTGACCTACTCTGGGTGATCCCGCTTTGGTTGGATAAGATGATCTTTTGAGGTCCCTTCCAAGCCTGAACATTCTCTGATTCTGTGTGAGTCCCCAGTTTTTCTCAACTCTATCCTGTGTGCCAGCGCTGGCAGTTAAGAGCTAAGGGGCACAAAGCTCACCCTACCAAAGTGTGAATTTTTTTTACTGTGTGTTTAGCTCCTTGTTTCAGCTCACTGTGGGATCAGATAAATGGGTGCAAGCGCAGATGGAAAGGGAAGAATTAAACACATGAGGGATGGAGAGCTGGACCAGCCTCTTGGCTTCAGCTGTTAGATGGGCATGGTGCTGTCAAGTCATCATTATTTCCTGCCATGCTGGATTTCTTTTCTGGGTTTAATCTTTTCTTCACCCTACTGCTGGTTTAAAGGTGCTTCAAGGTAATTCTACTCATAGGAGTTATTTTACATCCCCTTCTGATGTTGGTTCAATTGCTTTAGGATTTTCTTTTCTCTTATTGCTGCTGATGTGAAGTAAAAAAACCAGAGGAGCGAAGTGAATAGAGGGAGGTTCAACTGAGAAGAAAGAACAAATTTCCATATTCTTTGTCCTGTTCTGCTAAGATTCATGCAGTATTTTAAGTCAAGGAGGTTAAGATTTGTCTTTTTGGTTCAGATGAAGACTCAGGAGTATATAGGGAAATAGTATTTTCGTCTGTTCTTCAGAATCAGATCTCAGCACAGAATCAAAGGCTGCTGTGCTCTTAGAAGTGTTTTATTTCAAATGGAAAAGAAAATAAAGCTGCAGTACTTAACAGAAGTTCAGATGCATTCCTGAAAATCTTTCAGGGGTTGTATGGGTTTGCTGCTTCAACTCTAACTATGAATTTGATTTAAAATGACCTCCTAAATCTGTTAATAGTCTTGCAAAGCGACTCATTTTGCTTGGCCTTGGGTGGAAACCGCGTAAATCCACCAAGTTCTGCAGGAATTCCTCCAGGAGCCAAAGCAGCTCAGAAACAATAAAGGGTACATAAATCTAAAAATTCTGGTTTGTGATATTCCTCCACATTTCCTTTCTTTTTGTTTGTTTGTTTTAATTAGGTAAACCAATTTAATCTGACTCTTCAGGAGAAGAGAAGCTATTCACCTGCGTAATTAATATTTCATTAAATATTACAGTGTCCTTCCAGAACTCAAGGTGTTTTCAGTGTGAGCACAGTGTCAGAGGCAGAGCTGAAAGGATCAAAGGTCCTGCTAGGAGAGAGCCCCTGGGATGTGCTAAGGCTGATATTACATTCACATGCAAAGGACCCTTTCTACTCTCAAATTGCAAGATTAAAAAAGTAAATACAGATTTTTTTTTAATATGTTATATATGTATATATTTGGCTATTTTTTGTTTTCAAAGTAATTCCAAATATATTATTCTGAAATTACAATTATATACCACATAGAGTTAAATTGTGCTATTAAATGGCCACTTTCTTTCTGAGGAGCTCAGACTAAGTGAAGAAATCTTGTTTCTCTTGTATGCTTTGGTATATCTGCCATGATAGATTTCAGAATGACAGGCTCCACGGCAATGTAACAACATGCAAGTAAGGGTACAAATTTATCATCGCTGCTAATTGCAAGTCTGTTGTTTTTATACTGCCATCTAGGCCTCAGCCTCAGTTGGAGACCTGTTCTGTTTGGCACTGTAGAGGAGCATGATAAAGGGTGTTTTGCTCCTTAAAAGCTTGTCACTTGCATAGAAAAGCAAGCTCACATAGGAGAAGAGAGTGGGCTGCTTTCACCAGGGCTGCGATTAGAACTGACCTTCTTTAGGAATGTGTTGGAATAGGGATTGATTTGGCCAATTTTGGGACTTCATACTGTCCTTTCTCATGGGCAGAGAGGACTTCATTGTTTTCTGGGGAGATGCAAGGTTTCAGCTATATTGCCATACAGCAGGGCTCAGTTATCATGATAAGAATAGTGGTCTACAAATAATTAATTGAGTGGAAAGTATCTTCTAAATAATAGGAAGATTATAACTGTATGTATATTTGAAAAGATCACAACTTCCGTGTCCGTATTCGGAATAATTTGATTGGATGTAGCTGTATCTCATGGCCAATGCTTGTTTTTTATAACCTGCATTTTCAGTCACGTTTGAAAGAGGTGTTCATGTTCCTTTCTGTGTGTGAAAGAAAGAACACACAGAACAAGGAAAGATTTTTTTAGATATGCTGAGGCTGCAGTGCAACTAGCTGTACTGAGAGCTTTGTTGAGTACTTGAAGTAAACAACAGGGGGTAGTAGTATTTTTTAATTAAAATTGCTATAATTAGCCTAGTATTTTATTATTGCATTTATTGACTGTGCATCTGTTAGCATTCTCCTTGGATATATAATTTATTAATTTATTTTTATTTTTTAAAAGCACTTCGTCTAGGTTAGTCTGAGTAATTCCAAAAATACCCTTCAACATGCCTGAAAATCCTGCTGCAGGTATGTAGTCCAAAGAAAACGATTACTTTTGTTAAGTGGTGAGAAATGAAGCTCTGTTCCTGACATGTACTGCTTTGTGGTGCAGATAAACAGCAGGTACTGCAGATCCTTGATCGTCTGCAAGCCAAACTGCATGAGAAAAGGGATTCCCAACATAATGAAAACCTGACTGTTTTACGTAACACACTGAGGAGCCCTTTGTTCAACCAGATACTGACCCTTCAGCAATCCATCAAACAACTGAAGGAACAAGTGAGTGTAAAATTAGGTTGTTGCTCTGATGATAACTGGTGGACTTGGAACTTAAAACAGGGTATGTAGGCGTGTGTTAATGAGGGCACGCTCATTAACGAGCTGCAACTTGGTGTGGGTGAGTGTTGTGCTACTTTTTTTTTGGGGTCAACCTAGTGAGTACAGAGCCACTACTGGAATGAGAAGTGGTGTTGCAACAAACCGGTCACAGGGAACATGCTTTGAGAGGGCTGCAGAAGAGGCAGGCACTGAGAACCACATCAGCTGGAAAAAAGCATCTGTAAAAGGCATCAGCTCTAGTACTTCGAGTTCCGAACACAGTCGAGACTGGGATCCTTTGTTTTTCACAGAAGCTAAATAATACTGTTTATCAGCTAACTGGCTGCATCTTTTCTCCTTAAAAGACGGTATCACTTGATTCCTACTGACTTGTAGGGGAATGGTTAATCTGCTTTGGGAAAGAAAATCTGGAAAACCACTTGGGAAGATTGGCCAGACAGATGCAGACATACCCAAGCTAACTTTAAAATGACTTAGCTTCAGCAGTGGAAGGAGCTTATGTGCATTGGTTTATAAATCTGACTGAGAGATTTGGTGGGCATGGATGTCAGTGACACACCTGCATAACAGGTCTCACTGTGCAGTTCACAGTCAGGCCTGCAAACTTAACATCAGGAACTGACTTGGCATTCCCCTGAGCAGCAGCGATCCTCGTCTCTGCTGTTCCTGCACCTGCCCAGCTGCAGACAGAGTGTGCTGGGTGTCAGGGGCATGAGGCCACCGCGCTGTCATTGCCAAAGGTATCGCATGTGTTCCTGCCTGGGTGGCCTGGTGGTGGCTGTGCCATTCGTTCTTCCTTCTTCCCGTGTTCATGTAGATGCTGCATCTGTTCTTGTTCCTTCCAAAGCTTGAATGTGTGTCTGCAAGCTGTTAAAAATCTATGAAAATGCAAATATATCAAACATCATACTTTGTGACTGTGGCATAATGGATCTTAGCTCCAGAATATTTGGAATTATATCTAGAAAATTTAGGTTTTCTTGAAATTCTCTTTAAGCATGTCTTTTAAGAGTGATTTCTTTCAGGATGAGATTTTTTTCAGTTTGCTGTGTCGCAGTGGGAGTGTTTCTGCCTTTCTTCATTATCTGTCAGGGCTAGAAATTGAAGTGCAAGTTCTAGCAATGGCAGCACAGCCAGTGGTAGTTTGTTCGTACCCTGTGTGCTCTATGGGCCTGAGATAATAGACCAGGCCTTTGACTCCTGAGTAACTCTTAAAAAATTTGGATTCTTATGCCAGAATCGTCTAGGTTTGTCTGACAGCTGCAGCAGTGCTTGAGTATCTCTGTTTGGTGCTTTTGCAACGTGCTAGTTTTGGAATATCAGAGTGAAAAAAGGATTAAGGGAAGAAGCATGAAAGAAATGGAGAAAATGGAGTAGAAACAGAGCTGAAACATCCAGGAAACTTGCCTTCTGAAAAACAGATTTTAAACTTGATATGATAGCTTGGTTATAACTTATATATTAACTCATATATTTATAGAGTTGAGTATACTTGTGTGAGTAGGCATGTATGAGTATATGTACGCCTGCTTCTTTGCCAGTCTTCACATGAATTTATCTATGTGGAAATACCTTCTTTTGGTTTGAATAGGTTTTTTACATCTTTACTCATTTCCAACAGCTCAATTATATGCCTCCTGACCGTTCAGTAGATTTTGATTTTACTAAGAGAGGGCTGCTGGTGTTTGCTGACAAATCGGTTGCTGCTGGCAGCGTGGGTACACCTTGCGGTTCACCTGAACCCAAAGCATCTACCTTCACTTCAAACCTGGGAGTTAATGAGTTTAACGCGATCATCCAACAGATGGCAAAGGTAAGGCTCGTGGGTTTAGTGAACCAAACTTCTTTTCCTTTAATGTGAAACATTTTCTTGCAGGCTTTGGGAGTATGTTTTCAAACATGCTCTTTTGCTGTGTAGCTGGGAGTGTGGTGCCTCCTAGCCAGTAAGAGAGTAGAAGTCCCGAGGATAACTTTTCCGTGTGTAGCGTAACGTCAGCAATGAAAAGTGGTTTGGTGGTTTTATTTTTTTTTTAATTTTTTTCTTTATTTGCCAGTTTTTCGTCTTACTTTCCACTAAACACACCAATATAGAAAAGAAATTTCAGTTACCAGAAGACCTTTTTTTTTTGGTGTTTGATGACAATAGAAAATGGACATTTTTCTGCAGAAACTTGTTTTGATGGAGACACTCGTTTTATCAAGTACCTCTTAAACTGGAAATGTACCAACTTTGTTAATATGTGAACAGTGCAAATGATAAAAAGAACTGGCAAGTAATATTTTATTTAACTCTTCATTTAGTACGTCTTAACTTTGCCAGACAGAGGCTGATTTCATTAACATGTGATGTAGCATGTACCAGATGCTTATGGAAGTTGTACAGGTGCAGGCATCTACCCATGTGGGATTGGCATTTATACCACAAATGTATTGTTCTGTGTTACTTTGAACCGTTAATTTAATTGGTTAGTTGTGCCTTTCTCTATTAAGTAGCTGTTGCTAATTGAGTACCGTAATGTAGCTGTAATATTTTGAGGGTAACTCTTCTCATTAGTCTATCATTAACTCATCAGATAAAAGATTTAGCAGTAAAGACTGCACATTACTTTGGATAAACAGCTGTGATAGCAGTGCATTCTCTATGTAGTATTTCCCAGTAAACAGCCTCAGAAACCTTTTCTTAGAACTGAAAAGCAGGAGGTTGCAAAAGCAAACTTTTTTTTTAGCATGAAGTGTGAAGTTGCAGGGAGGAGAAGGAAACTAATTTCTTTATTTAAAAGCTGTATTCCTTTGAATGCACACCTAAAATCAGCATTAAAACCAAGAGGGGCCAAATGACAAATAATTTAGTTTAGCTCTGCACCATTTCCAGAAATCCCAAATATATTGCTCTAGACAGCACTTCGTTCATAGTTTTCATCCAGTTTGGAATTCATCTCATAATGTGAATGAAGTGTGAAAGCAGCTCTTAAATTCCCTGAGGTTTCAGAACCTCCGAGTGCTTGCATATCCAATACTCTGCTATATTAAAAATAATAAATGGAGGAGCTTTTATAGGAATAACATATTCAATATTTTGCCTTTGTTTAGTCTTAGGAGGAGAATAATTCTCTTGGTGTTCATAAATTTTAAACCAGCTCATTCTGTTGCGTTAAAATTTAGTAAATTTTTTTTTTTTTTTTTCACCCCGTGTTTTATTAGGGGAGACAAATAGAATCAATAAAGATTGAAAAGCCTTCTGTTGGAGGTCTTGGATTTAGTGTGGTTGCCCTTAAAAATCACAGCTTGGGAGAAGTTGGTATCTTTGTCAAGGAAGTCCAGCCAGGAAGCATAGCTGACAGGTGAGATCTCTGTAATTGTGTTGGAAAATTGTAGTATTTCCATGAAGGGAAAACTCACAACTTTCACACTGAAAACTCTATCATTCTAACATGTTTTTCTGGGTTATCTGGTGGGATGTTGTGTTGGTGGTATCTTGAGTTCTGGCTTTTCAGCTAACTGGACGCGTGTTTTGAGGATCAGCTTTTCAGATGAGTTTTAAATATCTGAGCCATTCGTAAATGGAATTTCCAGAAATCATGACTCATTTAAGACAGTCTTGAGCACTGATTAAAAAACAAAAGACAACTCAGAAAAGAATACAAGGAAAATAAAAATTAGCCTCTGAATTTTTATGCATTGTGTCCCTGAAAGATTTTTTCCTCCTTGTTTCTTTATTTATGTGCCTATGACAATGCCCTATTTATAGTTGGTTTTACTGTTTGTTTCCTGTGTAAATTTAGATCCAGTCCTCCCGACAGATCCCTGCACAGATGTCATCATAGAATCAAGGCTTCAGGCAGTTTCTTTCCGTATTGTCTGTGGGTTTTCACCCAACAACAAAAGACAAGAGCAATCCTTTAAAAATAAAATGTGATTGTAAAACCACAAGAGTTGGCATGAGACGAATGCAGTGCTTGGAATTATGTTTCAAGAAAATGTGTCTAGATTTCAAGTCATTGGTGTCACTTTTTAAATAACACATGTCAGGAAGTGCCAACGCAGGATGACAAAAAGAGTGGGGAGAGGTTGGAATGATAATGGCTATGGGCCCGCAGAGAACACACCAGAGAACACTTAAAGAAAAGCATATTAGGCTCTTTCAAAGTGGAGACAGATGGACTGATCCGGATGTCAAAGGAGGGTGAATATCTCACTTTAGGATTTGATGACCTGCTGCTCACTTGCTTTGATGAGAGAATCTGAAATATGGTTAGCGCTTGAAGAAAGCGATTTCTGGGAAACATCTTAAACATCGCATGATAAAAAGGAAATTTAAAATGCGTTAGTTAAGATGTGCAGTTATAGTGTTTGGAGTTTATAAATTTCCCCAGCATGCTTCCAGTTTTGCTTCTGAGACAAGATCTCCTGGAGACTTTTCTTGGATTCCTACAGAGCTTTGAAGGCAGTGTCTGTCTATGTAACAGTTTGGTCTCGTGCTCGGAATGAATATTTAACAAAGGAGATGAGTGATGGTTTCACTCTTGTCACAAATCTAAATTCACCACCAGGGTGAATTAACTGTGAAATTTATATTCTCTTAAGGTATAAGTTGAACTGTGGGTTGCTCTTCAAGTTTGATATCTGAAGTTTAATACTATAAATTTTAAGTAAAACATAAATATGCAATTCATCAATTTTTAGATTAAATAATGATACAAAACCATATCACAGCCTGAGTTGTGGGTTCTTCATGTAGCACTAAACATAATGAAGAATACTTCTTCGTTTATTGTATAACTACAAAAACTTTTTTTTTCTGCCCTGTAATTCATTATTGTCAAGAAAGGAAGAGGGAATTTCATTGAATTTTGAGTAGAAGCAAAGGAAAAATGTTGAGCAAATTTCAGTACCATGATAAAGTTGGAACAAAACATGGCTGGGCGGGTCAGCACAGCCCGGAATGCATTTTATTTGTGCGTTGGTGAAGACAATATAATAAGCAGATTTTAAAAACGCGTAAATATTTAACCTTGTGTCACTGTGTATTTTGCATGTTCGCTGCACGAGCCTGTTGTGAAGTCACTCTGCCACGTTTTAAAATGTCTTTCACTGTTTTGTTAAGGGATCAAAGACTAAAGGAAAATGACCACATACTGGCCATTAATTGCACCCCATTGGATCAGACCATTTCCCATCAGCACGCTATTGCCCTCCTCCAGCAAGCCACAGGATCTCTGCATCTGGTTGTTGCTAGGGAGCCAGTTCAAGGAAACAGCAGAACTTCGGCTGTCTTATTAAGTGATATAAATCCACCTGAGACTGTGAGTTGTTGTAATGCTGTCAAAATCAGATTTTGAACTATGCTGGGTATTTTTGTATTATTTTTCTGTGTGTTTGTGTTAGCAAGCTTTACATACAGGGTGGTTGTTTTTTTTTTTGTTTGATCAGATTTTCTGTGTGATGACATTTCATTTAGACTGATGAGCATAGGCTGGGCAAAGCATTTTATGAGCATACCCAGGTGAACCCTACTTGTGCTCAGCAATTAAAGATGCTCCGATTACATCTTAAAAGAGTGTAAACATAACCTGTCATGAGCACTGCTTGAAATATCCCAACCAATTTAAACTTAAACGGTGCAGAAGAAAAAGCCTTCTCTTCCTTTTTGGTTTTTAATCTGTTAAAGAACGTCTCGATCTCTATTTATCAGGGTGGTTTTTTTTTAATCTGCAATTTACATTGATTGTGAAACCTTTTGTTTTCTTGAACAAGGAGAGATTGTCACTGGGACATGTCATAAGCTAGGGCTGAATGTCCATCTGTGTGCAAACCATATGGCCCAGGTGGCTTCACTGAGTTAGGTTGAACTGTACACCTAAATCCAGTGTTTGTACTATTGGAATCTTAATTTACTACTCTAGTATGTTTTGATGAAAATCTGGTTAAGAGCAGTGCTTTCCTTTATTCCCAGTAATTATTTCCCTCATGATTATTACAGAGCTAGTGAAATCTGAAGGTTTTAGTGGATAATCAATATTGTTTATTGCACTGAAAATTTTAAAGAATTAAACTTTAACTGCTATTTCAGTGAAAGATCTGCGCCGAACAGACTAACAAAATAAAATACAAATATATCTCTCTACAGGGGGTCTTTAAACTTCCTTTATGATATTTAACTGGCTTTGGCAAAGATTTTCAGTAAGCTAATAAATCCTTTATTCACAGAAGACTTAAATCTGCCTACTTTGCTCCATTTTGGTTTCTATGAGATATTAATCTGACAGAAACATTGGATGGGTTTGGGTTGCTTAACAGCTTTGTTGTTTTCAGATTGTCTCGTAGAACATAAGGTCAGGGTACTGTGTATCTTAGAAGCATGCTTCCAATTCAGGAGGGCAGAATATTGTACTGCGCTATTAATTCAGCGTGTACTGGTGGTGTTTAGCCTGCTTAAGTGAAATAACAGTCAGAATTTGGGCAACGCTAAGAGAAAAATGAGGCCAGTGCAAGCTCCTTGCCTCTGTTTTGCCCTGTTGTTTGCCATATTCTCGATTTATGAAAAAAAACCAGAAGGGTGGGTTTCATTTTGGCAAGAAAAATCTTAAAATTGTTTTTTCTTAGTCAGACTTTTTCCTAGTAACCTGTTATCCTGAAAGTGGAGGACAAAACGTATGTTTAAAAACAGATAAGAAACCCCACTGCGTATTTATAAGGAAATGAGGCTGGCTGAACAACATCCAACAGATCTTCAATATGTGGGGTAGAGAGAGAAAATTGCTCTGATTAGTTCTCGTCATTCCTGGTACATGTGAAAGTGAGAAATGTTAAAGATTGTCTGAAATTAAAATCTCCTGTTTTTATTAATTGCAGATTCACTGGGGCCACGTTGAAGACGTTGAGCTGATTAACGATGGTTCAGGATTAGGCTTTGGAATTGTAGGAGGAAAGTCGAGTGGAGTAGTTGTAAGAACAATTGTTCCTGGAGGATTAGCAGATCGGGTAATTTGTTATATTATGTCACTTCTTGTTTGATTGTAAAGTATAATCAACTGGCTTTGACAGTCTTAAAATAAACTAATATACTTAAACAAAAGGAAGCTGATAGCATCAAAGTCTGAATGCCAGCATATACTTTATAAATAAATATGTTGAATGTATGATTGAGGAAAAAGTCAGCACCTGATATGAATTAAGTTGTTTCTCAGACATGCTTTGGCTTTTATAACATTATGCTTTTATAACATTGTTGAACATGCAGAAATTCTGAAAGGTTGTCTAACCTCCTGACATTTTATGTACTTTTGATATTTTCAGCCTTTGGTTAGTATGGGAGAGGGCAAGTACTCTTAATGGATTTGCACATCCTCTGTAGAATTTGGCATGTTTGGCAGCATCTGTAGGGACAAACTCTCCCAAATGAATTGTCAGGCAAGAGAATCTGCCCTCTTGAAGTAATTGGGTTGCAAGATTCAGTTTGTAGATTGAAGATGTGCTAATTTTAGTGGGTTTCATTTTAAAGGGGTTTTGATCCTTGCTTTGCAGTCTGACTAGTTCAAGGGCACATCTCAGAGATTGATGCAAAACCTTTTGAAGTTACTGATATCTTTTAAAGTTGCACAGGTACGATTTGCAACCTTTGATTACTAATCTTTAAAGACCAAGTGGTAAGTGTTAACAAAATTTCAGGAGTAGAACAGGTGCAACAGCAAAACAGATTTGGGTTTTTAACTGTGAATTTGGGCATGACAGCTTACAGTATTTGAGGTCCAGAACCCATGCAAACGAGATCCGGTAACATGCAAGAGAGAGGCTAAGGTGCTTCCTCTAGTATAGGGTGGAAATGAAAACTGGAGATTTAGAGCCCTTTACTGGAAAATGTTGGCTTTTGCTTGGCTACCTCCCTCTGAACCTGTCATGTATAAATGAGTATTTTTTAATTATTGTGTAACACCTGTTTTGCTGTAAGGAATAAAGTGTTTTGGCTACAAATGAAGCATGTAAGTTAAGAGCTCACCACATTATTCTCAGCTGAATGAGACATCATTAAGAACATGGGAAATAATGAGCACATATACATGTTAAAATTGGATGAGTTTGTAAATGAGTTTGAGTTCGTTCTGGGAATAACTCCGCTATGATTGCTGTTTAAATCAATGCACCTATTGTGGTGGAGCTGTGCTGATCAATACCAGCTGAGGATTTGGCCTTATGAAGGCTTGCTTATAATAGATATGATGATGTAGGTCATGAATCATAATTATCATGTAAAAAATGGTTCGTGTGGAGTCTTGTTACCTTCAGTGGATTTACTTGGTCGACTTGGAGCTAGTCATACGAGAAAAGAATTGCCAGGCTAATACAGAAGTATTAGGGAAAACTCTTAAGAAGTTCTAAATCAAAATGCTGTACTTTTTATTCTAACCCCTCGCCAATGAAGAGTAGTCTATGAAACAGCAATACCTAACAACCTGTGAGACTGTAAAACATTGTTGCTGTCTGCTTTCTCCTAAATGAGACAAGTAACCACTTTCTTAGGAATGATGCTGTTCAACTTGTGTATCTTAAGTCAGTTTTGCAAGGTTAATTTACCACTGCTGACTGGCGTGGAAACAAAACAGCGTGTGATTGTGCAAATGATTCCTTGAATTACTGAGTATGTTGCTATGGTGGCAAATTTTATGGCATTGGCCCTTGCGGCTGTGAAGATGCCTGTACACAGTTGGAAAAGGTATTTTTATGTATAGACTGGAAACATTTTTTTGCCATTTTTTGTTGTGTTTGAAGGATGGGAGGCTTCGGACGGGTGATCACATCTTACAGATTGGAGGGACTAATGTGCAAGGAATGACGAGTGAACAAGTTGCCCAGGTGCTGAGAAACTGTGGGAATTCTGTGAGGATGATCGTTGCACGAGACCCAAAGTGTGAAATTACAGAGACTCCGCCAACTCCTGTGAGCTGGCCAGTCAGCACATTACCTTCTTTTCAAAATGGAAATGTAAGTGTCTGGTGTTTACTTGTGACATTTTTAATTATACTGGTGGCCTGTGATGAGAAAGAAGGCGAACAGTGTTCTTGAGACCTAAAGCTCTTCTTCTCTTTTGAGTTTCCAGATCGCATACGCGTGTGTTTAAGTGGTCATTATTATAGCCCTGCCTTCGTAATTTTTCCCTTCTTCCTATTAATACCTATAATCTTGGGATCAGAATGACCAGCTTTGGAGAATTTATTTCAGAGTGGATAATTTAATTACCAAGACCATAAACGTTATCAATAAATTGTACTTTTAGTTCTCCTTCTTAGCTCGTTACGTTTTTGCTAATCAATCATTTGTAAGTGGATTTAAAACTTGACTGTGAATATCCCTAGTCTGAAATCCAGAGCTCCATGGCCAGACCAGAATTATTCAGCACAATCATCTTTTTATGAAACATAAGTGTAATGTTTTCATAGTCTACGCTACTGTCTGTGATAGGAAATATATCTAAAAATTTTGAAACTTGTTTTAGCAAATCTTATCATGGTCATATCAAAGTCTCTTGTTTTTGAAGTCATTCTTTTCAGTTTTGAGTAATTAAAATCAACAAATGCTACACTAAGTGTACAGTAGGTCTTGAAACATAAACAAAGCTGTGCTTGTGTACCATCTGCTACTACTGTGCTGCTTAGATTTAGGTGTAGAATCTGAGTAGCCTTTTCTTTCTTGTCTAGTTTCTTAAAGATGAGGGAAGAGAGCTGGTTTTTTTAAGCACCGTTTTTAAAGGTCATACTAGAAGTCATATTGGTACCAACTCACCTCGCTCACTGGGATAGTCCCTGCAAAGGCAGCTTTGTGTCTTAGTCTCTTGGGAGAACTACTGTGGCTGATGCTATCGGGGAAGTGTTTTGGATTCTCCTCAAGCCCCTCTTCTTGGAAGAGAGATTGGTGTAATAGGAAACATGAGTGGCAGAGAGATGCAAGGGGTTAATCTGTGTATATAAGGTTGGAGTCTTAAAAGTGAGCCTGTCTAATACTCTAAGGCTTTCCTAGAGAATCAACATTGTTACGAAGCGTTTTTTTTCTGGCTGTATCATATTTTCCAATGCCCAAAGTACTGTTTTTCTCTCTTCTCCACCTCAAAGGCGGGCCTGTTTGTCACTCATTGACCCTGAGTATTGCAGCAGCCTTCCTAAAATATTATTCCTTCTGGACTTGTTTTTTTTCCAGTATCCTCCTTATTCCTTCTCTGTAGTTTAGAGGGAGGAAAAAAGTCACGTTGCAATTTCATCTGCTAATTTCTGAATGTCATCTATTGTTTTCTGAACTAAATAGTGTCTTCATATTTAGATGTGAAGAAACTCCTCTTTCTGGTGTTAAGAGAGATTTGCTGAATGTATTTATTGATTTAGTGATGATTTTAATGGTCCACCTTTCATTTTGTGTCTGATTTACAACAGAACTTATAATCTAATTTATCTCTGGTTTCTGAGCACTTTCACTAGCTGTGGATTTGAGAATATTGGCCTCCTTTTTTTTTTCGCCTTTTGCACACCAACAGAAAGGCATTTTTAATATATGGTTATTTCTTTTCAGTGTTGTATTAATATTTTATTTCCTTTAAATTTCCTGTTGTAGAGAAGTTATTACTGAAACTACTTGTGTCTGTGCATGGCCACAAGAAAACAGTCGTGTTGTCTGTACGCTCCAAGATACTGACAGCCGTGTTAGCAGCCTGCTTGTGCAGGCTGTATTTAGGACTCCATACTTGGATTTTTCCAGACTCCACTTCTAATGTTTCGCATTCCACCAGTAACGTTACTTAGAGAAAACTTCTGCAGTGTCAGAGCACTGTGAAGGGCTTTTGATTGTCAAAATAGCAGGACTCTCAAGGCCATAGCTCCATTTCAGATGTTGTTACAGATTTGTTTACTGTTGTGGTTCCCTCTCCTAAAGGTAAGTGGCAGAGTGTCAAAACTTATCTTCGTCCCCATCAGTGTCTTGTGGAGCAAGAGAGTCAGAAAGCATTTAATGAGCTTAATGAGTTGACTAGTGGAGGAAGGTGTGTGTGATAAGAGAGGAGATAGGTGTCCATCGATTTCTCTTTCAGTGAAAAGTGAAACAGATACGGTCATAACTTTGGCCTGCTTTTAATATAGACCCTCCCAAAGCTGGTATTTGGCAAGCGTTTGATTAAACTTCTCTTTTGTTCACTCTCGTAAGAAATGTTTTCCAATTTCCTGGTGCGTTTTTTGCTGTTGGCAGTGACAATATCCCTCTTGTTTTCATCACTTTAACAGACCTTACTGTGACCATCATCTTTTTTATTTCATTGGACTGTATCTGATTACTGAGAGCAAACAGCTTTATGTATTTTAATTTATCCCTTGCAATCCCAGTTCTATGTGCTTGATTGTTTTTCCCTTTGGTATCACCAGTGTCTTTAGTATGTCCTGTTTGAACTCTGTCTTGCAGTTCTGACCAGTTTACTGGTCAGGATAGAGTTGCACAGACATGCTGAGGCTGGCTTTGCGGGGACCTTTTCCGTGCACCTCTGCAGTGTAGGGTCAGATCTTATCGTAATCTCAGCTAGTGGCTTTTATGGTTTTTTGGTAAGTGTAGTAAGCAAAGAACAGGTCAAATTATATCCTTTTCTTTTCAAGTATTGTTTTTTCTGAGAAGTCATCAGTTCACCAATAGAACATCTACAAATGAATACTCTCCCTTCCTCTGTTAGTTCTTAAAAATAATTTTCATTGTATGTGGACTAACGAGTCTTTTCCCTCCTGTTGCCTTAGACAACCTGCAGGCTTCCAGTGCTCTCTGCAGTTGGG
The DNA here is from genome assembly GCF_000703405.1 of Apaloderma vittatum. Lineage (NCBI taxonomy): Eukaryota > Metazoa > Chordata > Aves > Trogoniformes > Trogonidae > Apaloderma > Apaloderma vittatum. Next base: position 18,026 of record NW_009727827.1, read on the forward strand.
TGCTGTTCAAATGTGAACAGAATTGTATCAGACTTGTTAAGCCAACGCGTGTAAGATTGGCTTTTGGATTGGTTTTGTGGTTTGGGTTCTAACATAAAAACAACCAATAAGCTCAGTCAGCTACCTCATCTTCCATGTGTGCATTTAAGTGGGCAACTTCCTCTGCAGCAGAGATGTGCCTCCCACGTATACGTGCGGTTTCTTTAATTTCAGGGCATTGCACTTGTTTATATTTTGAGATTCCTTTCCTGCTTCCCCTCACTTCCTCAGTAGGTGATAACCAGGAGAGATAAGCACCCCTTTTTCTGACAGAAATGTGTGATGTGGTAACACTCTGTATTTATACCAGGACTAACATATGAAAGGGAGAGAGGAAATTCTGTGGATATTCAGGGTTTCTCTTGTTTTCTGAGATTGACTGGGAAGTTTGTTGTTACCAAGTAGCGGTAGAACCCACTCTAATGAAAACTTTTATTTTCCATAAAATATAAATATTGTAGCTTGGACAGGTCTGTGGAGGAACTATTAGGAAAGAGTTTAAAAAAGCAACTAATGACTTTGGGTGACTCATTTTTAGCACGTTTTGGATATATATCCTATATATATTAAATATGTGTCATATTTGGGATTGCAAATACGATCCTTCCTAAAATAGGAAAAGCAAAATCACTCCTCACTTCTGAAGATCTTAGTTAATCTGCAATACTGTAATGGTACTGGGAAATTTTGAGATTATGTTTTTACTCTCTTGTGCTTTATTTGTAGGATAGTACCAACCTTTTTGAGACCTATGATGTTGAACTTATAAAAAAGAATGGGCAAAGCCTGGGCATAACAATTGTTGGATACGCTGGCACAAGTGATGTAGGTGAGTTCTGCAGTATTTAGTAAAGTCTACAACGGGGGCTTCTCAAATACCTTTTATTTAACTATGGGGAGAATGGGTAGCACTTCTTCAAAATGCTGTAGCTTGCAAACTCTACGAAGAGGATATTTGGAGAACTTGCCGCAGAGTGAAATTCAGCCACAAAAACATTTGAAGAGTGGTAATTAGCTTAAAAAAATTGACTGCTGGTCTGTGAATTTTGCATGTTTATGTTGTTACCCTGCAAGATGTTAAACTCTTAACAGACAGTTCCTGCATGCCCAGACTCTGACGCAGTCATGTTCCCATCCACACTGTTCCTTATTTTGCCCCTGCGGCATAGAGCACAATTCAGATAGCGCATTTTAAGAAGAACTTCAAAACCAGAGTATCCAATATCCCTAGTTTGCATGAACTTTCGAATGGCATCTTCGGTGCGTGCAAAATAGGTCAAGGACTAACTTTGATTTGTTTATTGGCTGGAGTAGAAATGTTCAGTGAGGTTAACCAGATCTCCTCCTGCCCGGCAGGAGATGCAGAGAATCGGTGCGGGATGTGTGCGCCACCTTCACAAGGTGATGCACTTGCCTTTGGCAGGTGCCTGTTTCAGTTTCTGGGAACAGGTTCAAATACCTGCACTAGGACATGGGGACATGGAATAAGCGTTTGCTGTTTTTTATTTCCTAAATCTTCTTTAAATTTGAACTGTTAACTCATCTTTCACATATCGGTTCCACAAATGATAATATCTTTAAAATTGACTCAAACGGGACTCGAGTATTCTGGGAATGTGGTGCAGCTGGGCTTGCTCTCCAGCCCTCCTCGCTCCCAGGAGATCTTCTTGTGCTGCCGGTCAGGAATCCCAGGCCAGTGCCATGGGCACTGGGAACTGGACTGGAGAGGGCACGTGTCCCACAATGGGAGAAGGTGTGTTCGAAGCAGCGCTAGAGGGGTTTTGCTGAGTTTGGATAAACTGTGTTGGGCAGATGCCTGGGACCGGTTAGCGGTCAGGAAAGGATGGATGAAGAGTCAAGATTCACTAGAGTTAAAGATCAGCATCTTGTATTTTGCGGGAGTTTGTGGAAGGGAAGAGTTCCTGTTTCAGTGGATGATTGAGTGTTTTACTCTTTGGGGTTTTTTATTTATTTTTATTTATTTTTTCTAATTAAAAGTTTGAATTATTAATCAAACATCCAACACGACAAAGGACAGCTTTTCTGATTTCCATGCTTCTCTCTTTTTTTTTTTAAAGGAAAAATCCTTTTTATTAAGATTTAAAGTACTTAATTCTTTAGCTGTATGATGATTGAAGTCCTGATCAAAGTACTTAAGCACATACTTTACTTTTAGCTTAGGTAGTCCTATTGAAATCAAATGCTGCATGGATTTAAGTGATTGTGGTTTAAAGTCTGGGTAAGCACAAGGAGGAATCCGCAGAGGAGGCAGCCTTTTGTGAGCCATTTTAAGGAAAAAAAAAATTGACGTCAGTGTAAAGCTGATTGTGTCGGTACTGTTTTTTTTCCATCAGCGATCCTCAGTCATTCTCTGTCGAGCTGTGTGAGTGGTAAAGTGCAAGCGTTGGTGGTTTACAGAGTCATAACTCTGTGGACAGAAGTATGTGAAAAAGTCCGTAATTAAAATTCTTAATAAGAAAAGAAACTAATTAGGTTAATAAAGTGACTTGTTTCTCTTCCTCCCCTCCCCCTGCCAATAGAACCTTCGGGGATTTTCGTGAAAAATATAATACCAGGTAGCGCTGCTGACCACAACGGCCAAATTCACATTCATGACAAAATTGTTGCTGTAAGTAAAATAATCTGCTTCTACATTGCTGTACAACTAATACTTTGTTCCACATCTCAGTGTTAACATTTTAGTAAAGACTTTCTAAAATTAATTAAATCTTCTTTGCTTTGAAGAGGAAATAATATGGTGGTTCGTATTTGTTTAGGTAGGTTTGTAACAGCAATGAGATTTGGCTTGCTGTGGTTAAAATATTATTTTATATTCAAAGGAGTAGTAAATAGTAGTTAACTATGAAAGAGACAAGCATTTGAATTAGAATGTTTCAGAGTGGAGAATCTTGGCTTTTGGCCTGAAGTAAAGATGAACAACATTAGCTTCTATGTGAATTGAATGGGATTTGAGGATAAGATTTTGCAAGATGTGGCACACTGTTTATGGTCCTTATTGACTGTGCAGCATAGTGTGGATACAATCAAAATGTTAATAGTCACAATTTAGGTTTAAAAGCACAAGCTTTCTGTGTAGAAAAATTAAAAGCCATTGACTAAGAGTGAATTGAATAATAGCCAATTTTGCATTCACAGTACAAGCAGGAATGAATTACACAGCCTTTTTGTTTTAAGAGATAATATTTAGAGAGATGATTTTAAATCACTTCTAAAATATGGGCTATGCTGGACCTTCTGAAGTCAGCTTCTCCTTTGTGAAAGTAAAAATTGATACAGCCTTGTGCTTTTATCTGCAGCTTTGCAGGAGAAGCCCATATTGATGCATGATCTAACAGTGGGGTGAACGCAGTATTTTGGGAGTAAATTAAAACATCTGAATTAATGTAAGAATTGGGCTGTTCAGAGGGGATTGTAGGAACAGTTGCGTGCGTAGGCTTGTGTGGGGCGTGGCAGAAATCCATGAGAGAACTAACGGTGATAATGAACTGAACAGAGTTCTAGGCTGACTACACTTGCTGGGAAGCTTCTTCCACAATACTCCTCAAGCTGGTTTTTGTAAGCCAAAAAATTGTGGGGGGAAGTCAGTGCATGCATACATCAGATTAGTAAATTCAGAGGTTGCCCCATGACAAAGAAATTACTGTTTTGTTTCCTTTTAAAACGCATTTTGAAAATATTATGGACTTAGTGAGATGTAACTGATTTAATGAGATTGTTTTGCAAATACTGCTGTCTTGGGTGAATAACCCTATAATTTCTGCACAAAATAACATGAATGTTGCTTGCAGTGTGTGGTACAGCCTAAGAATGGTAGTTACTGTTATATGATACGATTTTCCTGGTTTAGGTTGATGGAGTTAATATACAGGATTATACCAACCAAGAAGTGGTAGAGGCATTGCGTAATACAGGACAGACTGTGCGCCTTACCTTACTTAGAAGGAAACCTTCCTCTATTATTTCTTCAGAAAGACCTACAGATAGAGGTAATCTTTCTTCCTGTTTTCTTTTGTTTCCCCTTCCCCCTGAATTTATTTTTCACTCAGTTTACCGTTACCTAATTTAACAATTAGGACTGGGTACCACATGATCCTGGATTTTATAAGAACATGCTGTAGGAAATGAGATACGTAAGAAGAAATGGAAAGAAAGAGAAATGAGAGATTTGGGAAAATTGAGTGAAAAACTCCTGTGTAACTAAGAAGGAAAAAAAAAAGAGTAGTTATTTAGTGAAGCGGTGCTACAACTTCATATATTTTGCAGCATGTGATTTATTATTTTTTCATCCATTCTTAACAGTGCAGCCAGCTGTTCCAGCCTTTGTGTCCTCTGGAGCTGTGGGGACTGAAACTAGTCTGGACACTAAGAAGGAGGAAGACCAAAAACAGAAGGATAATCTTCAAAAAGACAAGAAGCAGAGTCTACATAAAACAGGTGGTTAGGATATCTTACAGTGTCTCTTCTGAGTCTTTGGAGTTCTTTTTAATCCATTTCAGTACTGGTGGGCTGCTGGGGCTTACTTTTGCTTGGTAATGCTTTTTATTCAGGTCCCTCTGAAGTAAAGCTCTGCCTGTTGGATCGATCAACTCTTCCACCTCACCCTATCCCCAAAAGTAACACCACTGTCCACAGATTTGCCAAGAGTGTGTTCTGTGTCATCACAGAGGTCACTGATGAAGATACTAGATGATATTAGTCCCTGCAGCTATTGGACTTCTCTCATAACTGGTTGTCAAACCCTTGGTTATTGCTGTCTTTGATCCCAGTGGCCCATTTAGTTTTCAGCCTATTTAGCCATCATCAAACCTGTGCTTCCTCAGTTTCCGTATGAAAACGCTGATGTAAATGGTGTCAAAAGCTTTAGTAAAGTTGAATTGTGTTACACCCTTCATCCACATTGCTATCTTGGCGGTTGGATTGGTCAGTTATTTAGCAAATCTATATCGCCTTGATTTGCCTTCTCATCATCTGTGTCTGGAAGTAGATTCCAAGAGGAAGTATCTTATGACCTCTCCAGGGCTGAAGGTGAGACTGGCTGGCCTGTCATTCTCAGGATCTTCCTCCTTGCACAGAGTTTGCCCTTTTCCAGTCATTAGTGAACCCCCTTTGATTGCTATGTTTGGTTTGAGGTTGTTTTTTTGGAAGGCTGTAGACAGTGGAGGTGCTGCCCTTTTGGTATTTTGGAATGAATCTCGTAAGCTCTATAGAGCTGAATGCCCCCAGTTCACCAATTCCTCTTTCTAGCCCAGGTCCTGCTCTGATGACCTGAGGTGTCCTGCCTGTAGTCTTCTGATGCCAAAAATTTGTTTATCCTCCTCTGCTGCCAGGGCCCTGAACCAGGTTGCTGAGGGAACAGCACCAGAAGTGGAACTCTTGGGAGTTCACATTTACTTCCTGATCCAGTGTCACCTCAGCCATATCTATCTTCTTGCCCTCACAGGCTTTAGGCTCCTATATCTACAGGGTATTTTCACAATATTTTGTTGATTTCCTCTCCATAACTTCTGATACCCATTTGTTGCAGTTTCTTCTTTTGACTGCACACTTCTGCAGGCAGAAGAGAGGCTCTGCTCTGGCAAAAGCTAATAGGGGTAAAGACCTGATAGCTGAAATCGGAAGCTGGGCAGAAGTTCAGACTAGGCGTGTTTATAACAACAAAGGCACCTGGACAAAGGGGAAAGTTACAAAGGCACGGGTTGCTTTGGCTTTTAGCTGACTTCTGATTCAAGGCTGAAGGTCTCTCCAGAAGGTGTACTTCAATTCCCCTGCACACTTCTGGGCTCTTCCACAGGAATTTCTGGGTGAATTTCTACAGCTTGTGTTAAAGTCAGCATAAATTATCCTTATGCCTTGTAGTTTTTAAGACATGTAGATGTAATAGAGGATTCTAAATTATGGCTGTCAATGAATAACAATTTTGCTATGATGTGGAAGATCTGTCAGTATTAAAGACAACCTGGAAACGAGAGAAATGTAGCAGTTCCTATGTTCCATTCTGTTTTACTTTTCTGTCCAAGCCTTGTAACTAGACATCCTTTGCTGTGACTTTTGCATGTTCCCACAAATAGGAAGCCAAAGCAGAGGGGGTTGAGTGGCTGAGACGTGAGGTTATCAAAACATTGTTTTAGCTTTATGAATGGAAAAGCATATATTGGTTTGTAGTTACAGCGGATAAATAACTGAAGGACTTGGCAGTAGGATTTCTTTAGGGGCAGAAGAGCCAGACGCTTGCTGTGACAGAGGCTAGAGAAAAGCAACATGTGCTGTCCTGTGTCACGTACCCAGTCCTTTTTTACTGTGGAACTTTCTGTGTGTGAAGTATTTTCTATTTCTACTGAAGTGAACGATATCTCTGTAGTCAGTTCCGGACTACTCGGGATTGGGTTATCTTGTGTCACAGGCTGCAGGTGCCTGCCCTGATGCAAAGAGAACTTTCTGAGGGATTTGTTACCTAATACCTCATGCTGTGCAAATGGGGTATATCAATGCCAGGATCGGTTTATGCTGGCAACTAAAATTGCTTTTACCTGGCTTCAAGTTAATAAATTCTGTTAGTCTCAAGGGGCGTTATCTAGATATGCCTTAGTGATCGCTGTTCTGCTGATAATCAGCTTGGATCAAACTGTGCTTTTGAGCCCCTTCCATAGGAGGCCCAAACTGCTTTGATGTGGATCCACTGCCTCCCTGTAAATACGCCAAAGCCCTGAGTTTCAAAAGGAGTTTGTAACCAAGTTGTATGTCTGTGAGTGGCTCCCCTTCAATTCTAGCGTTGTGCAGATCTCCTAATCTCCTTCCTTGGAGCTCTGCACAGGGTGGTGCTGGTGCACCTGGGGCTGGCAGGGACTCTGTTGCCTGGATCCCACAGCTCCTGACTGGACCTACGCCGATTCCTTGCTGTATCTGCGCTGCATTCCCCAGTGCATCCGGTAGCACTGTGAGAATTTTCTGTTCTCGTATCCCTTAGCCTGGAGAATTCAGGATAACGTGTTTGTATGCATGGCATGTCTTGGGATACCGAAATTTAAACACAGAGGATACGATTTGTTTGCAGTTGGATACTGCCCTTCCTGCCATCTATCATGGCTGGTCCTCCTTGCGCGGGGAGGGTAATGCGCTGGGCATGGCTCTGAAACTGAGTAAGCCATTTAATGCAATGGTAAGCAAGTGTCATTGCTTGATTAAACTGGGGTTTTCATTGTCCAAAAACCACTTTTGAGTTACAAAGATCTGCAAAAGCTTTATGCAACCATAAAATATGTGTGTGTGTGTGTGTATCTCTGTTAAAAAGTTGAAATACTTAGTTGCAAATTCTACTGGTACTGAAATACGATGTATAAGATTTCACCTTGGAAAAGAGTTTAATGGACAAGTTTAAATTCCAAAGATAGGTGCTTATTTTGGACATGGTGACGGGCACTTCATCATAATGGTGCTAAAGTAAATACTGTTAATTTAAGACTCTGACTAAACTCTGGAAGTACTTTTAGCAGTTTAATGTAAAAAGTATGTTTTATAAAATATGTATTACTTCCCTTTAAGCCTGATTGTGTGAAATTCTTATTAAATTGTGTTTCCTGGAGAGGTATTAAATAATAATTCTGACTGGGCAAAACTGTGCTTGAGCAGTTCTGTTACAAAAGCAACATGGTTTAGGATGCAATGTGCATGAGGCCTGAAACTTTCTGCAGGCAGCCCAGAGGCAATTAACTTCCCAGCTGCAATGGCAAGACTGCAGACTGGGCAGAACTGCTTTCTTTTTTGCTTGCAGCAGTATGCAAACCCCAAAGATATGATGGGGTTAGAAAGGCTCTTGTAGACGGCTGGGGAAAGAATATCCAACAGGAGGGCAAATAAAGGTAGTGAAGTGCATTAGAACACAGCACACATCCTTGCCTAGGAAGTTTGTGAAACCAGGAGGACACTGCAAGAAGGAAAGATCCTAGTTTTGACCAGGAAAGATGATTTTTACAATCCGCTTGTGATTTCTTCTTGATGTTTGCTAGGTAGAAATGAAAAACTGTATGGTAGTGCAGGCAGGAGGACAGACTAAGTATATTAGAAGTTGTTGCTAATGAAAGCTGTGCCTGGGAAGAGCTTTCATATCTGAGGCCTTGCACATTATCAAAGATGTGGTACATATCTCAGGTCATGAGAAATCCAGCTGGGTGAGAGACTAGAAGGAAACTTCCTATTTGGTGCCGTGTGGAAAAAGCTGCTGAAGGAAAAAGGAGCATTGGAAGTGAGCTGGGTGATACCACTGGACTTGAATACATGTAATGTGAATCCCTCCAGCCAACATTCCCTCGGTTCTGAGGAAGTTACAAGCAAAGACTTCATAGTGTGCTTGAAAGGAAGAAAGAAAGGGGTGAATCTTCAAATCACAGACTGGAGATGTGCATCAGCACCTGCTCTGAACAACTCGTAGGTTTTGGTAATGTGTTTTGGAAGTGACCAAAAAAAATCTGTATTCAGCCAACTGAACGCAGCTTACGGTTACTGAACTGTGCTTTGAGCTTGATCCTAAGATTCATTACTCCTAGTGAACCTGAAAAATCTATATTTGGCTGCACAGGGGATTGCAGGTGTTTAGGTCCTGTGTGTTCACGCTATAACTTTGTAAAAGAAAACAACCCCAAAATGTAAGAGACTGAAGAATTTCTGTCCCTATGGATTTCTGCAAGCAGAAGGACTAGAAAAATGCACTGATGTTCTGATTTTGTTACTGTTGGGAAGTAAAGATAGTGACCAGCCTGTGCATAATAACAAGGCTCACGAAGACAGTGTCTTCTTGGAAACTTCAGTTGAATTTAAATGGAGGGGGAAAAAGAAGCCCAAACCCTTAAGTCACAGCTGAGAATTTTAGGACGATTTTTCTTGCTTTTTTTTTTTTTAAAGGAGATAATTTATTTTAGGGTGACTGTGGGCTGTATTTACAAAGCCAAGTGTTTTATTCTTGGTGAGGTTTCTTTTTGGTGACAGAAGATAGTGATCTGCATTGCTGGAATCTTTGAATATCTGTTTCTACTTGAGCCTATAGGTTAAAGACACTCTGGCTATTTCTAAGTGAAATCTCAGTTGTTACACTCGGAAAAGTGTGGTTTCTCAGTGTAGATCAGGCAGAATTTGCCATGGCAGGTACCATGACAGGTTATGTTATATGAGTTAACTTAAATCTTTGTTTTTAATGAGCGGAAAACTTCAAAGTTATAAAAATGATATAACGAGGATTGCAAAAGCTCATGTTTTATCTTCGCAAAGCCTGTGTTTTATCTTTGCAGTCTACAAAGGTGTTGAAAGCAGAGGCAGCTTGACATCCCAATTGTGTTGGCTTTTGCTGGTAGGTAGGCTCTGAGCTTCTCCTGGTGTCTTCAAAAATCCCCGCCTTGAGGTATTTTGCTCGCTAGTTTGTGTGCAAAATGCGAGGTTGTGATTTCCACCCTAAATTTCCGTACGAGGCATCCGCACCGCTGAGTGGTCTGTGCCTTGTCTAGACATCTGACAAACTCTTACAGTCGTTTGGGGGGGTGGGTGTGTTTAAAAAAAAACCACCAGTTTTTGGTAATTCAGCCCCCAGTTGCTACTGCTGTAGCTGCTAGATGGAATTTGTTTTAGAGAGCTTGATTCTTACCAGTTAAACATTGCTTCGGCTTGGAACTTTATATGTGCACTGAGCTTCTGGACGAGGTCAAACGCAGGGCAGCCAGTCATTTTATGCTGTCTAGCTCTGTCAAATTGTCTTACATGAGTGTAATACTGCCTCGGTTGCATAAGTAAGAAAGCTGAAAAGATATAAATGTCAAGATAGCCAAGTTCCCACGGAAAACTGGTTTAGAACTGGAGCTTATATTAAAGCTCATGTTACTTACTGGCCTAATTAAACTAGACAAGGCTTTATACCTGCCAAATGTATAAATAAAGTCTGTGGCTGCATTGTGCTGATGCAGCCCCTCGATAACAGCAATATCTTGTCAGGTGTTTTACTTCTTCAAGGGGTTCGTTTTGGTGGGAGATGACGCTTCCCTGGAGTGGCAAGCATTTTTATAGAAACAAATCATGAAGTCGTGTGAAATGTGTTTTGCAGCCCGAAAGAATGATTTATTTACAGTGCTGTATGGTACAGAACTCGCATCTCATCTGTGCAAGCATCACCTCTTCTGCTTCTCAGCTGAATAAATCACACGTTAGCAGTAGCTGACATTTTGCATTGTTTCCCTAAGAAAGACATTTTTGCTTGGCGCCGTTTGATAGACTCGGCTTAATGCACTTTCCTTTTTGGGATTATTCCCTCTAATCTTTTATTTACGCAGCATTTTTATTGAAGTATTTAGAAGCAAATGTACTTCTGAAGGTACAATATGCTTGTAAATTTAATATTCACTTTCATATTTAGGAAGAGTCCCACTCCCTCCCGCACATGAGCTGAAATCCAAGTGGGAAAACCTGCTGGGACCTGAATATGAAGTTATGGTATGTTATCTTTCAATAAACTACATCTGTGTATGTTATTTCTTTAAATTACAGATCTGTGAGCTTAGCATTATAGGCTGTTTATAGAACAGTTTAGTGTTCAAAACAGGTCAGTAACGTCAAATTTTCTTTCCCGTAACATCAAGGCTGAAGTATAGGAATGTTATAATGAGTTTGTTTGGGGCTTTTTTATTATTTTATTTATATAGATACTATTGTTACACAGGAGCTGTGTGCTAGACAGGAACATTGATTTAAGAAAATCAACTGTCCTTCTAAATCTGCATCACAGCAGCCACTTTTGTGGCATTTTTATGATTTCATTTATGATCTATTTGTTTTATCACACACCTGGAAGAAAAGGCTTAGGGTAGAGCTCCTATGTTTCAGAAAGCATCTTAACATTTTCTGAGAGGGGTGAAAGAATGATGTTCAAACTTTCTGAGAAAATAGGAAGTAACTCACAGTAGTGTAACTTTGTGGTGCCAGTGCCTGTTAGACATTCCTTCACTTTGTATTAAATAATTGCCAAGCAAAAGATTGTTCTGATGAATCGTTGTAAGGAGTTGACTGAAATTGTAATTCACAACTGCATTTCGCTGCTGTGTTAACCAGTGAGTACAGATGAAAAACTCCAGCCAGTGTTCTTTCCAGAGACTTAAAAAATTCTCACCACCACCACGAAAATGCCCTGCCTGTCTTTCTGATGCTTGTCCAGTTGATTTAGAGACACTTGTTTTTACTACTCGGAGTAGCCATCATTGCAGTCACTTGGTGGAAGATTTAAAGGAGCTTTAAGAATGGCTTTGAGAAACACGCTTCTCTTCTTTCCATTAGCACTCCTTTAAGATCTGAAGTTCGTGTAAGATTATGTACATGATGCAATAAATCTGTTTGGCTCCCCACTTCAGTTGCTTGGTATTCCCATCCTTACATTTCAAGAGTCTGAGATTACTTCCCTTAGCACTATCACGCTTCCCACAGAGGACGAAAACCTGCTTAGTTCAGGAAACCACCCGTTTCTAATTCTTCTCCAGCTGCCGCCAGTAAAATGTCAGGAGTGAAAATGTTAATGATTGGTCCTTTTAAATAATAGGAAGGAACCGTTCTGGCATCCCATTTGGAAAGTAATTTTTCTGTTCTTCCAGTCTTTGTCGTCCTTACCTGCCTCTAGTCTTGCCTGGCTGCATTCTGTAACAACATTTAGTTTGATTTCAGCCTGATATCGCAGTCCCCGCTTCATGCTGACCTCGCTCCTACACTCAGCTCCCAGAAAGTCACCCTGAAGTGCCTACAGGCTCGAGTATTCTCTCAGAAGTATTTATCTTCTGAAGAAATAGCTTTCTGAAGAGAGGGTTTGGGCCACTCATGGGTTTTGTGCTGCTGATCCTTTGTGACACAACAGAAGAAGCCGAGATCCCATCGAAACAGAAAGAGACCCTGTGGCTGTGTGGGGTTTGGTGCCAGGTGCCTAAAGCGTGAGGAGTTACCGGTCATGAGTTCATTTAGTTACAACCGAACGGACGTGAAATGGATTCTTCTGCCTGTTGGGAAAAACACCCTACGTGCCCGAAAACAAGATGCTGGAAGCCCCATTTAAAACCAAGCCAAAAGAAGAAGCTGAGGCTTATAGTATTCTTTTTGTTCAACTAGCCTGACATTACCTGATTTTTTTGCAAGGCTGTATGTTTTCCAGATCTAACAAATGTAGCAGTCCTCCCAAACGTATTCAACTTCAGCGTCCCAAACTGCAACCCTGGGCCATAGATCACTACAGATACCATCTTACTACATTTAAAATTGGCATAAATAACCTAAGATTATATTATAGATAAATAAATTACGTTAAAGAAGAACATTGCAAGAAAAAATGGTGGCGAGCACAGGTATTCTATTAATATTTTAAAAAAAAATGAAGATATACTGAAGGGATTTCTTGTCATCATTTTAAATAATCCACTTTGCACTCAGAGTTGGTAATTAAGGTCAGGTATTTCAAGCCATGGCAGAAGCATGCTGCAGAAGGTGGTGCTTTAGTCTAGCTGTTGGCTGTCCTATGTTAGATGGCCGTACTATAGCCCAAAGTACTTTTTGAATTCTGATTGGCAAGTCAGTTTGGGTATTTGTGTCAAACAGAATGACATTTTGTGCTTATACAGGATTACTGAACTTAACTAAAATTGGCACTCGGGCACTCGGGAATAATATTGGAGTGTGCTAATAGTGCATAATCACCACGTTCCTAGTGGCAAATGTTCTGTATCTGAAAGATTTTTCTAATGTTTGTTTAAAATTATTTTGCATTAACGTGACTTTGCTTAAGTACAGTTTATTTTGCTTATCTTTTTTTATTTTGCCGCACTCCACCGTCCTGGTGAAGTCTTTATTGTCCTGCTATTGAAAAAATATTATGATGTGCAATTTTTAGGTTGTGAATGTGGATATGCCCATTACAGATGATTTGGAGCTCCAGAAGTACTCAAAGGTATGGCTTACACGACGGTTTCCTTCATGATATATATTGGCAGAATAATCCCAGGAGGACACGACACAATTCCAGACTTATATTTTTCAGAAAATAAGTAGCTTTGTGGCTCTCTCTTTCCAAAAAAAGGGCTGCAGATATTCCACTTATCTTATGGACTGATCCAATACCTTCTTGTAGCGAGGGCAAGATGAACTTTTTAACACACACCTACCCTGAACCATAAAAAACCTCCGCAACCCAAACTATGCATATAATCCTCAGATTTTGGGGTGCTTAATTGCATTGAAGTTCAGTTGTTGAAAGCTGCTCCAGGATGGAGCAGCGGTTGAAACTCTGCTGAACAATGTCATCGTCCTGCGAGGGAGTTTGCCGTTGTGATCCTGGCTCTGGGAGAGGGACATCCATTCAATACCAAGGGTCAGAGCTGAAATTAATTTCAGTCTTTGGAGAGATTTTCAAGATATGCATGTTAATATTATGCAGAAGACATTTGTGGAGGTGATGCATTTCCATACTTGTGGCGATTTCTCAGTGAAGAAAGGCCATAAACTCATAATCCATTCATAGACTGGCCTAGGCTGGAAAGGACTTTAGAGATCATTTAATCCAACCTCCCTGTCATGGGCAGGGACACCTCTCAGCTAGATCAGGCAACGCATGGGGACCGAGCAGGGATCGAACCCGCGACCTTGGTGTTACCAGCACCGTGCTCTAACCGACTGAGCTAACTGGCCCCCCAGACCTGAGAATTTTGAAGATCAATGGATTCTCCTTTTACCCAAATATCCGGTATTACTTTGGAACCAGCAGGACAGTCAGTGTTTCAACTTAAATAACAAAAAGCCAGAAAGTGCCAAGTGGAAGGAACAGATACTGGTGATCATCTCCCTGCTCTCTTGTCCTGATAATGTATCCGTTTTCTGCTAGTCTTCTGAATATTAGCAGAACTAACGGTTGGAGGCTCCCTAGGGAAAAACTCTTGAATTAAGGAGGCCCACTGGGAAGAGGCTGACACAAAATCAGTGATTTCACCTTGCAGAAACAAGGATGCCAGTATTATTAGCTCTTCTCAGAGGATGCTTCATGGGTATTTTTCCTACCTCAAAGTTGTGTAGCTCCTAAAGGAGCATGACAGCTGATCTTGTTTAGATGGCGATTATGGAATTTATTTCAGTTTTTTTCAAAGCTCACCTTCTGGGTAGGGAAGGATTTAGGTGGTACTTGGCCCTGCATTTTTTCCAGTTTGGTAACCTTATTGAAGAACACAGTTCAAATTATCTTTTTCCCCCAAAGGGCAGATTGATTTTATTTGTGCAGTTTGTACAGAGAAATTACAGACACTTGTGCTGTATCGCAGGTGATACCAGTATGAAGATCTAATCGTTGTACTGTGTGCTTGGTTTAATTTGGTGAGCTACTGAATCCTGCATGTGTTTATGTTGTAAATAAAGATATACTCATTCTCAGCCATACTTATCTTTTGGCAGCTACTGCCCATCCACACTTTGAGATTAGGAGTTGAGCTTGACACCTTTGATGGACATCATTATATATCATCAATTGCTTCTGATGGCCAGGCTGCAACACTCGGTCTTCTGCAAATGGAGGATGAACTTCTAGAGGTAAAAAACCAAAAGGAGCAGCCCCCCAAAATCGAACTGATGTATTTCCTGTTTGCTAAATTTGCGCTAAATTCTAGTTTAGCTGCCGCGTGTGCAGTGGGAGTATTCAAGAGTTGGTTGTGGAAGCAGTTAGAGGAGCGCTTTGGAAGTCTCTTGTTCTTCATTGCTTCATTCTTCCTTTACAGACAAAATGTCAAATTCTTGTGACCTCTTACTGACTTCGTGTTTTCTTTTTTTTCCATGACTATCGAGAATTAGAAGGGCAGAGATAATATTTGTGTTGAATGTGTTTGTATCTGTAGTTCTTTAGCTCAGTCTTCTGATCAATTTGGCATTAGCTGTTGTGGTAGATAATCCTTCTTAATATTTGTCACTCCTAAAAAATTTACAACAGTCTCAGGAATAATGCTTCTTGTTATGCATCGTAACTCGCTCGTTGAGTGTCGAAAGACATTTGTGTGTATGAGCCAATACATCGGTTTGTTTAAATATGTATGAAGAGGTATTGGGGCAGCTTTAAAGTTATGGGAATCAGAATAGACCTATTTGCTCAGGAAAAATATTTATTTGATAGTATTAAAATAATGCCTATTTTGTGTGTATATCTATCAGTATCTCAGCTTGCAAGTGAAAAGACATTAACTCCCTATTGAATACCTACTCTTTATGGAGTATTTTGCATTTGAACCCTTTTTTAGTGGATGCAAAGAACGTTTAATTGGCATCGATGGGAACAGAATTAGGCCTTCTGAAAGATTAATTTGTTAGGTGTACAGCTCTCTTGCTTTTACTTGTTGTTCCCCCTTTAACATCAAAAATTCATACCGATATCACTAAGACCTAAAACATTTTCTTCAGTTACTGCTTAACGGAGGAAATCTGGATTCTTAAAGGAGGGAATTAATGGAATGCTGGAAGCGTTGTTTAGATTACTGGGCCGCTAAAGAAAAAAATTGTATACGAAAAGTAATGATGCAGTGCTGTAGAGTAACTCAGGAAACTTTAATTGTATATATTTAACAGTTTTACTTATTACTGTGTAGTTATGATTAAGTTCACAGATATGTCCAGACCTAGTAAGCATAAATCTTTTTCTACTCTGGAGCTGGAAGAAAACCCCAACAAAATAAAAATGTGCTCTGGGGCTAAAGCTGTATATACCAGGTTTAGCCCAGCATATGTTTTTGCAGCCAAGTTATAAATCCCCTTAAGGAGAGGTTTGCAATGGAAAAAGTGACAGCCTCGTTCCCCAGACAAGCAGCTCTACCTGGGCCTGATACAGTTGGGATTAAAATGTGATCAGCAAGGAATTGTTTTTAATATATAGTGAGGTCAAATGTTGATTATTTTTAATGACGTGTTTGAATTATGGTAGAAGTCATGGTATTTTCTTCCCCGCCCCCTTCTAATTTGAGCTAATTTCATTGTGGGATGGTGGGTTTTTTTAAGGAGTAAATTGCTTCCTTGTGTGTTTCTAGTTTTGTTATAAAATTGCCTGCGCTCCTATTCTATGGCCCAGCTAACGAGAGCGGTGTGGTGTGTGAACGGGGTGCAGGGCACCTTGCTCACTTAGAGGCTGCCTTCTGGCAGCTGAAAAAGAAGAGCTGGGAGTCCCCAAGTCTGCTTGGGAGCACGTCGTAGTTCTTCTCCATCAATCACAGTGTGCTGAGACGTGCTGGTAACTTTCCACCACACCGCCACTCTCAATGCATTAAAAAATCCTTACGCGTAGATCCTTCTGCTTAAATAATTAACTAATGGGTTAGCCTGATAGCTCAGCAGTTGCTGTAATTCTTACAGAAAAAAAACCCCAAACCACCCGTAGCAGTTTGTCTTACCATGTTGGAGGCCAGTTACACCACTTTGAATTTTTCTCCTTGGCTGGGTTATAGTGTGAGAGGAACTGTGTGTTTCCCAGCAGTATAAGCTATATTTAAACTGCAAAAAGCACAAAAAAATAAGTGGGTTAAAAACAGAAGTGATCAGGAAGAAAATGCTGAGATTGTTATGTAGTTTTGAGTCCCTCTAAAGAAAAAGGAGATCAGGGTAGTATAAGGCGAAGCTTTGCCTCAGGTACACATGCACAGAGGCGTTTGTGTTGTATAGTTACGGACAGAGGTGTTTGTGTTGTATATTTATGTGCTACATTTTCTAGGAGCAAACGTGAGTTCACCTGCAATAGCATTGTGGTTTGGGTGTGGAGTGAAATATTAAGAAAATCTTCAATTCCCTCCGTTTACTGTGCTTTAGTTTGTGTTTTGGATGGACTTGGATGATGTGCACTGGATTCCTAAACCAGTCATTGCACTCCAGCGACTTGGGACGTTTGGTCATGAGAGTAGACCTGAAGTAGCCTGAAAGAAACCCCAGAAATGCAGGGGGTGTTGGGATTGGGTCTGTAGCACTAGTGGGGTTAAAAGCCTGCTCTTCTGGGGCTGCGCTACTCGTCAACGTAAATGATGATCACATCTGTGACACCTGCTCCTCTGCATTCCTCACAATATTGTGGGTTATAAAATACATAACAGAAGATGAATCCTTGCAGTTTTGTTTTCCTGAGGAAGTACAACTGTAGTATCCCAATTTTTAAGCAGCATTATTATCTATCTGTCTGTCTATCAATCTGTCTGTCTATCAATCTGTCTATCAATCTATCTGTCTTTTTTTTTTAAGTCTGTGGTTTAAAACATCCATCCTCTTAATTATCTTAGTGTGAATGTGTATTTCACCTTCCGTGTAGGTAAACGGAGTTCAGCTCTACGGCAAATCACGGCGTGAGGCAATCACTTTTCTAAAAGAAGTGCCACCCCCATTTACATTGGTTTGCTGTCGGCGACTTTTTGATGATGGCAACGAGTCTCTCGTGGATGAACCCACTGTGGGAGTTTCCCCTCCAGAAGAAAAGGTAGATTTCTCATATCCTTCAATTGTGTGAAAGGACCAGAACTTCTGGAAAAAGTACATGTGTTTCTGAGAAAGGGATTTAGCTTTCTGAAGACAACGTTTGTGTTTCCTTTAGCTGTTTGATCCAGCCCACTGGATCAGTCTTAAATAACATTTCCTAAAATATATAGTGACGTGAGGCGGTTTTGTATGAAATTGTCATATAAAGCTGCCTTTGCTGTTCACTTTGGACTCGTAAAGGGCAGCTGGAGTTTCAGTGAAAGACAGTTCCTCTTTGCAGTGCTGGTGCTTTTACTACAGTTTCTACAGATTGGTCATGAGAAACTTCGTTGTACTATAAATACAAGGTAGGTAAATCACCGAGCTAGCACGCTGACTATGGACATCCCATTCATCATTCTTACACTCCATAGGTGAGTGAGAGCTCTGAATTACACTAAATCACATCCTCGCCACCATTAGCTGATTACTCCCATGTTCTGAGTAGTTTTTTATAGAACTGGGAAAAAAATGAATCAGAATCACGGAAATTTCATGATGCTTCCTGTTGCCGAAGCTTTCAAGTGTCAGACTAAAGCTTGACACTTGTAAGGGTTGTTCCAATTTACAAGAAGTATTTACACCTTGACTTCTCATCTTTTGTGGTGTTTTTGGTTCCAATTTCCTCTAAGGTGAAGAGTTAAACAAGAGATGGAAAAAAAAGGTGGACAGTATTCTGCTTTTTTGTAAAAGGCCGTTTGTCTTGCAACAGAACTTGTTCTGCTGTGCTTTTGATGTTGTATTCTACTGAACATTTTCCACGGGTGTCCTGTCGGTTGCACATCTTTGCCATGAGGTCATATTGAGTGTCTGCTCTAGAGCACAGCATTTCACAATATTTCTGCTGTCTTTCATGAAAAGTATC
>NW_009727827.1:36501-42116 GCF_000703405.1 Apaloderma vittatum
GAGTGTGGGGAAGAAAAATGTCTTCCTTTGGCCTCCTGGCAGTGCTCTGTGTAATAGGTATATTTCTCCAGAGAAATAAAGTTAAGTTAGCGTAAAGTTAATAGTACAAGATTTTTAGCATTTTTCTTAGGACATCATTCGTAGATACTTTCTGAAGATTGTATTGATAAAAATAAAAAGCTTTTTTGGAAGATGTATTTAGGAAGCTGTCCTTACCTAACAAAATTGAGTAACTTTCTTTTTATACCTTAGCACAAAAAATTGTGAAAGAAACTGCTTTTTCAAATTAGATACTACTTGTATAGTTACAGTACAAGATTTTAATTTTTTTTTCTTTGCATAATTACTGTATCAGATGTGC
The DNA here is from genome assembly GCF_000703405.1 of Apaloderma vittatum. Classification (NCBI taxonomy): domain Eukaryota; kingdom Metazoa; phylum Chordata; class Aves; order Trogoniformes; family Trogonidae; genus Apaloderma; species Apaloderma vittatum. The sequence goes on from NW_009727827.1 coordinate 36,863, forward strand.
CTGATCATGTGGTCTTCTGTTAGATGTTTGTGGTTAAATCCTTTATGCTAAGATATTTGTGTTTCCTTTATGCATCTAATGGGACAGCTGAAGTTCATCAGCATGTAACAGGTTAGTAATATTACAACAACTAATTTGACCAATGCCTGAGTATTTGTGGGCCAGGATGGGCTCCCATGCATAGTCCCAGGGGAGTATCCAAGGCAGCAAGCTGGAGAAAACTGGATGCATAATGTTCAATGAAGTTGTAGTCCTATAAAAGGTTATATTTTAGGGCATGTATGAACCATTAATAATCAAAATATTGAAGGAAGAATGTTTGTAAAGAACTGAAAGAATAGTATTTGGACTAGAGCTTTTATCTTTTCAGGAGAAACCCGAGGAAGACAATCCTGAGGAAGAAGAAGGGGAATTGGCATTGTGGTCTCCCGATGTGAAGGTTATTGGACTGGAGAAAGACAGGAATGGTTTAGGATTCAGCATTTTAGACTATCAGGTATATTTAAAATACTTTAAATGGTAAAAATGCCTTTGATTCTTCATCTTGTATGGTGCCTTAAAAGGTTTTGTGCTGCTGATTACTGGGTAATCAACTTGGCTCTTGGACCTAGGAACTGTGTGGGGAGAAGTAAGTTATTCTGAGACCAACTCTGTGAAGTATAATGTAGAGCTGGTTGTAAACCACTCTGATTATCAGATGTGATAAAGTGCAAGGTCTTTAATCAAACTCCACCTCGTTTCTTTGAGTTTAATGGCTAAAGGTTGGGACGAGGTTGGGTTTAGGTTGATTTTGTGGTAACTTGGAATGACTTTTCAACTATGAGAGTGACAAGCAAACTTGCTTAGGTGTTGCAGCAACATTCCCTGTGGACAAAATTTAAGGAGTCTTCTTGCTTTTTCTCCCTTCACTGCCTCAAATCAGCTTTCCTTTCTAAGTATAGACCTGTGCTGGTCTGTGATCCCACTCGTGCCACGGAAAGATTCGCTCGGTGTTTGAATCGAGCCATGAGAAGTAGAGCGAATAAGTGAATCAGTGCTGCAAACTCTATTTTTTGTAAACACAAATGTGCTTTAATACATGTATTTAATTTATTAGTATATGATGGAGTAGAAGAACCTAATTAATAATTTTTCCCTTTTGCTTCTTTGCTTTAACTATTAACTCAGAATGCTGGAGAGATGGGGAGAATTTTGAGGGTAATGGGGGAGAGGGGTGCAGGAGGGAAGTTGACTTTCAGAAGTCATTCATAGCTTAAAAACTGATTTCTCCAAGAACCACCATTTTGGGGTAGATGATATACTTAATTCTCAAATTCCTTAGAAATCAACAAGTCTTTTAATTGAGGGAAAATTCTACTAAAATTCATGAATCTTTCTTTCAAAAGTATTGACTTCAATTAAATATATAAAAGGTCTCAAAGTCTGTAGTCAGAGTGAAATGGTCTTTGTGTTTCTAGTCAATGTGATATATTTTTAAATCTCTTGCCATTATATTTATAAGGAAATGAAATAGCTGGATCGCTCTTCATAATAATATACACATCCCATCCGAGTACTGCCTGAACAGTGTAGTTTAATAAAATGCGTTCAACTGTTGTGCATAAATGTCAAGTGATATAAAATTCACTTTTTTGATACAATAAGGCATGAATTGGGAATGAATTAGAATAAAAAAATTATTTGAAATATTATGCAAAGCGATTAATTCTATATTTTACCAGTGTGATTTAAGATTACTGAAAATAGATCCTGTTAGTCATTTTCGCTGACACATGTTGTGTTGCAGTGCCAGCTTTACTGTAGAGTTGCTAGGAGTCTTTACAGAGCAGTAATACACAGATTTGCTTTTAAGTTCTCATATAATCAGAATTAATGAAGGCTTTAATAACAGGCTTTTTATTTACTTATTCGCAGATGCAAATACACGAGCAATGTTGTGGTACTTTCAGCTAAATTTAAATACATTCTAATCAATTCTAAATGAGTGGTAAAGCACTTAATCTCAGATCTTTATAATTTCAAGATATTTATGTATAAAGTATGCTCTTTTGTTTGGGATTTGCCTCTTAGATCTTTTACACTTTTCATCATCTGCAGATTAATTTTTATAGAGAGATATCTGTGACTGTGCGTGTGTTTATGTAAATACATCCATCACATTCTTGAGTGCAGGGCAAAGAAAATAAATAATGGGCCGTGCTGGATTGGAGGCAGCGGGGGGAAAAAAAGTCTGTGGTTCCTGGGAGACTGTTCAGAATTCTTAAAGCAGATTTGCTGAGAAGCACAAAATTACAGTGAAGTGTTTTAATTGTGCTTTAAAGGACCCAGAGACCTAACTCTGTTTTCTACATTTCTTTTTGCAATTTTACCCTTCTTTAAAAAATGAAAGTGGGTTGAGTTTTCTTTGTTTGGTTGGTTTTTGTTTGTTTAGCACTTACTCTTTGTTTTGCAAGAAGTAATTCAAGCCATATAATGGCACTATTTGCACTATATATCCACTGTCGATTTTGCTCTTTTGGAGTAATTATGGGACTTTTATTTTTAAAAAATCTTCTTAAATGAAGATGGGTATTCACATGGCGTAGCCTCAGGGGTCAGGGCATCAGGTGCATCAGTGAGACCAACCTTTCTAAGGTCCCATTAGTGCTGACAGAGGTAGGTGGGGAGGAAAGTACTTTTTAAGCGGTGATTCCGAGCAGAGGGTCTTTGTGGTGCTCGTACTTACACACAGAAGCACCAACTCTTTCTATCTGTTACAGAAGTTGAAGGAAACTTTGTTGTTACATACCCAGCTTGGAGGCGATGTGACTGTACCCTGGGTTTTTAAGATGAAATTATTTCAGTAGCTCTTGATTGAAATGGCACTTCAAAAATATTGGTAGGACTTCAGAAAGGTTGGTAGAGATAGTGAAGTAACATTGCAGGAAAAAAAACCCCGATGACATGTAATTTATAGTTTTAGTCACCTTGTTTTCTCCAAACTGACGACGTGCTTGGTGTAAAGGATATTGTGCCTGAGTTGTCTGAAACGCTGGGCTTCCCAAGTCACGCTCTGGAAAACAGTATGAATGATAAAGAAAAAAAATCTTTGTGAGGTAGGAGTCTGAGTATGTAGAAAACAGAATGCTGAGATCAAGAAATTATTACTCTGGTATATTAATTTTTAATGGGCTGTCTTTCTAATAATGTTTCATCTATCAAATAAATGATAAGCATATCCCAAGTGACTTGCAGGATATTCCCAGAAATGTACAAACATAATTCCAATGCCTATATATTTTAACGAACTAATTACAAATTAATTATACCAATTATGCATAATCAATAGTATTTCTACTTTGTTCTGTGTTTTCTTTTGTCTGTCTTTGGGGATTTAAATGCTTAAAACGGAGCCACCTTCTGGTTTTTTTCCAAGGTCCTCTTGGAAGGTCTATACCTGGTCCTAAAACTTGGGGATACTGTTGGAGAAAAGAGGTGGATGTCCCCTCTTTGCTATAATGGGACTCTAGTTATATAGGATATTGTTCAGCCTCCCATGATCACCAAGTATTAAAAAATCTTCTCTCCCCTTTGCCAAATGTCTTAATTTGTAATTGTGTTGCAAGAAATCTAAAATCTTTGCGACTGCTGCGCCGCTAGCGTGGTCAGTACTTGGCAAGAGGGGAGGTGGGTGGGGAGGCTGATTCTGTGCCCTGTTGCAATGATTGCTGTCGCTGGATTTTGTTTCCTCCCAGCGTGATGGCTGATTTAAAATATGAAACATTGAAGGGGTCTTAAAATGAATTCTTCGGTATATTTTTCGATTGTTGCCGCTGCGTTGGGATCTTGTCAAAGCTCTTAGGCTAGGCATGGGTTTTTCTTGATAAAGCTCAGATGACAAGCCAGCGGAAGGAGCGGCAGGGGGAGCCCTGCCGCCGGGCTCCGCGCTTCCCTCGGCTGATAACGCACCGCGCTCAGCAGAGAACCGAGGAGCAGCGTTGAACAGGGACCCTGCCCCCCTTTTGGCCATTAAAAAGGTGTGCTGTTTGGTCCTGTGGCCAACTTCTCCGTGAAGTCATATGCTCTACCTCCCTTAATTTCCTTGTAACTTTGCTTGGAGAAGTTGCTCTCTTTTTCACCTCTTAACTAACTTTTATGTAGTGTTGCTGGCACAGTTAGCGGTCAGTATGTTTTGATGGTTTTGATGGTGAATGAGGGACCCAGCATCCTGTTTGTGGAGAGCTTTGGGATCATCTGCAAGGCAGGGGGCTCTGGTGAGCACCTTTATTGTTCTTTGTCAATAGACCTGAAAGTATCCACCTTAATAGTCACTTTGTCTAGCTTGAAGCCTAACCTTCTACCCAGCAAGTCAAGAGCTAAGCCATTGTTACTAAGACTGATCCTTTTTTCTTAGAAAGAAATGAAAATGAAAGAGAGCGTGGTAGGTCATCAGAAATACTATATAAATACCACAGTGCGTTGAAGCAAGAGGAAAAAAAAATCCCACAAGATGAAAACCTCTAGGGACAAAGATCACCATAGTATAAAAGGTAGTTTGAGTGGCCCTGAAACGGTGTTTAACAAAGATCTGATCCATGGAGGCCAACAGATTCTGTCAGGAAGGTTTTACAGAAATACTGGAAGAACCCACGTGTAGCTGAATTGCAGATTTCTTGAGGCAGTATTGACCAGAAGGTAACTTGAATGGTCTGATGAGCTTTTATCAAATTAAGCAAAAAGCTGATTGGACTTTATGTGGAACTTAATTTACTGTGCTTTGAAATGAGAGTATTTTAAAGCCGCTGTTTTAAAGTGCCTGAAACTGGAGAGGGTGGAAGTTGGAATAGAAAGGGCTTACATTTTCCCTAGCTTGTAGCAATGCCTCCGTGAGATGCTGCTTCTCTTCGTCTGTGCTTGAGAGTAAGTCCCCAGTGCCCAGCTGCTCCTGCATGGTGCCCAGCTGCCCTATGGACCCGTGGGGCTGTAGGAGCTCCTGGGCTCACCCTCTCCGAGTGCTCCTTGCCAGCTTGGGGGTAAATATCTGCCCATCGATTTCAGCACCGTTAGGAGGTTTTGAGTTCCCCAGACCAGACGCAGCAGGAGGTGTGCCCGCCCTTGTCGGCTGTCAGCGGGGCTCGCTCGGTGCTCAAGAGGTTCTGACTCTAGTCTGGCAATAGGGACTCCACAGCCGCCTTTTTCCCAGTCTTATCTCTGTTAACGTTAGCAGGGGTTTTTTTTTCCTGTTGAACTAAAGTCTTTTTTTGCTGCGCGTTCA
>NW_009727827.1:42147-49317 GCF_000703405.1 Apaloderma vittatum
CCTCCTCCCAGGGAGCATGGGAAACGATTGTTTTCTTTTTTATACCAAAAGCACTGCGTAGTCATTCGCGGCAGGAAGTGAAGCAATTTAAGTGTCTCCAAATATCTTTTCTGCTTTTCTTTGTGCCCCAAACAAACAGACTCCAGATGTAGAGTTACAAAAAAAGCAAGCCGGCTACTTCTTATTTGTAGAAGGTGCTGTTCAACTGCATTAAACTTTTTTCATTTTCTTTCTCAGACTGTTCAACAGTGAGATGCGGGCTGGAATGCTCTGACACGTTGCTGGCTAAACGTTTGCCCTCTTGTGATCGTTTGAGCTTTGTCCGTCTCGTGATAAGTTTGTTATGGACAAAGCAGCATATTCACGTCCTTGTTAAGCACATTTGCACCTGATCATGTGATGGAAACCTGTGGCTCACTGGCAAAAGCCGCACAGCTGTATTAAAAAGCACTTTTACAATGGCTATCAGCTTGGTACTGGGAAAACTGATAAAGGCAGCTTTTCTCCCATCTCTACAACCCATCCACATTCATTAACATCAAAGTTCTGTAAGCCTCAGTACCAACTGTGTTGGTACTCATCTCACGGAGGATTTGCTTCTCTCCCCCTATGGGAAAGTTCTGCATCCTTTAAATCATATTAAGCTGCTTCATTTGTAAAATAATTCTTAATAGCATGTCATGAATTGAATTTGCTGTTGCTTTTTCAAAAATTCTCTTGGAGTTCAGCTTAAACACTACTTTTCAGGACCGAAGAGCTGGTGAATGCAATTGAGCACATTCCTGGTAAAGTTTCTAGGGTGTTCATGATTAGTGGTTTCCAAAACCTCAGTGCAGCAGCACTAAAAGCACTGGGAGACCAGAAACCACTTTAATAAGAAATCAAAGAGAATGTGTATCTCAGCATGAGCTACAGGCAGATACACATGAATAGCTTGCTGAGGTAGAGAAGCCGGAGAACTTGGATGCACGGAGTCACGTTGGGGCTTGGGTACGTCCTGGTGCTGGGCTTGCGAGGGGGGGTTGTCAGCCTGAGTCTAAGTGAGAAATTAGGAAGGAGTCTCATGTCCAGAGTGGAGCGGCATCTCTGAGGGGCGCCTCTCCTGTCGCTCGTGAGCTGCAACGTGCTCTGGGCAATACCTGAGTTTGCGGAGAAACCGTAGCGTTACTGAGAACATCTGTTTTTCTTTGGTTTGTCGCTTATCCTTGGAATAAATGCTAAGCAGTATTATTATTATTATTAACCTTTAGAAATGTTTTCCCTATTCCCCCAAATTCGACAATCTGGTTGTTCTTTTTCATTTCCTGCTAGGAAGAATAGCTTTTAATAAAAACAAAAAACCCCAAACCAAAGAAATTCATTATTATTCGGCAGATGTCTTCTGCCTGCAAGAGAAGGCGAGAATTTAAAGGGACAAAACTGTAGCTAGATTTTCTATTAAACACTTGGAAAATCTCAGCAAGGGTAAGATGATGTAGATGAGACTAAAGGAAACTGTGCGACGGGTGCTGCTTATCTAAAGCTGTGCGAGTCTTTCGGTGAGTGTGTGGAGACGGTGGAGCAACAGGCGTGTAAAAGCTCAACCCAGACAGCTCCGAAACTGTTGTTCTAAACTGAGGAGATTTGAGGTGCTGATGGAAAACCATGAAGAATTCCCAAAACTTGTGGAAATGATGAGGTATTCTGTTTTCGTAAAACCTCACCCTTCCGGAAGATGCTGCTTCTCAAATCCAAAGAGTACCGTTGCACTCGGAGTTTTTTTCTGTCTGTTCTCGCTGCGTTTGGCAACAGCTTTAAAATTCTCGGCAAGGTTTTTGCCTACCCTTCTGTCTTCTCTGCCATCCATACTGTTGCAAGTCTTCTCTGGGCCAAGTCACTGTTGGCAGATCCTTGTTGCAAAAAATGGCCTCTCCTGTCTCCCCCTTTTCTTTTGCAGCTCTTTCTGTGGCAAACCTTTCATAATTTGCGTGTTTGCCGTTCAGGGATTATTTGAATCTGAAAGCTGATCAAAACCAGAACCTGCGTTAAGACCCCTGACTGTAGCTGATGTAGGTGATACCATTTTGAAGTTTTCCCATGACTTGTCAGTATTTTTTTCTTTATTCCCACACATCTCTATTCCTTCTTTATCTCATCACACAGTGGCTTTCCTCCATTTCCTTATGAGTTCAGGGTGGGTTTTTTCTTATCGCAGTGGCTTTTCCCTGTAGTCAGCATTCCGCATGTTTTTTCTGGAGCTGGAAAATCTGAATTAAGAGAGTTTAATGAATGTAATCCCTGTGACTTTAGCTCTGTTGCCATCAAATAGGGAAGGCAGATGAAACCTTAGGGTTGATTGAGAAGTCTGATAAATTAAAAAGATAGCGATGTGCACCTGAGTCCACCGCACAGTGGCACTTTCAAAACTACCATCCTCTGTGCCTATCTTTCGATCTTTTTGCTTGAGAAGAGCAGTACTGTCTAAGATCGTTCTCTTTCGATCGTTCCCTGGAGGCATTTTCATCCCAACTACCTGCAGCATATCCTTCTCTGCAGCAGATGAACGTTGACTGCGTCGAGCTTGCCAGCTCCGCCAGACCTACGTGGGTTTGAGTAATTGCTGGCCACCGTGTTCGTTCTTGCTCTAGCGGACTCGTATGATTTCAGATTGCAGATGATGAAAGCCCGGTGTGGGAAACCCATCGTGCCACCTACTCTTATTTTGCTCTTCCCTCTCCTCCTTTAGGTGCGGCTCTGGATGTTTTGTTGATGTTTTTTGTCTTTCTCTGTGAATTCCTGTTTCTTTGCTGACATTTCCCACAACGGGAGTTTTGATTAATGCCGGCTGCACACTAGAGCTTCTGAAATTCATTGCTTTATTCCCTCACTGCGGATCAATAAATACTTATGTTTTATTTCCAGTGCTTTGGCTTCCATCACAGAAAAGTTCAGCATTCTTCCTTGAATGCTGTTTGGTATTTAAGTTTGTGTTACTTCAGCACATCAGCCTGTAGTTTATTTCTTCTGTGTGTTGTGTAGTCATCTTCTTAAGTAGTGCTGCTGGAGTGGAAGAAGCAGAAACAAGTCTTCGACACTTTGAATTTCAGTCTTATTGCCCACACAGTGGATCTAACAAAAACCTAGTTCAGTGCTTTCTCAGGGATGTTTTTTCAGGCTTTAGAGTACCTTTGGCAGTTCCTACGGCCAACTCCCGTAAATATGTTGGAGTGAGCGAACAGAGGTTTGGACCATGAGTCTCAATCCTAAATTGAGGCCACCTTAAGGGGAGGGTATTGGACCTCAGGCACAGCTGGCTCTGCCTCGCCTCCCCTTCTGTAGTGAAAAACTCGGTGCCTTTGAAAAGGCTGCAGGTTGTTTATCCTTCTTGACTCCTGCATCCCGTCGGCACTGTTGGTGTGTTTGTGGAGAGCAGCTCTGCAAAGGGAATGAGAGGCACTTGACAAAATGAGAGCACAGATGAGTATTTTGCGTAATTTCACAACACTGAGCGTACAGGTAAATTACTTCACGTGCAGCTCTGCCTTTGTCCTACATAAGAGCACGATGAACACGAAATGCCTTTAGTCCTTTTCCTTGTTGGCGAGCGTATTGTAGCGTGTGCTGCCGTGTTGTGGTTAAGAGTCTTTCAGTCTGGTATCGTATTCACTTGCAAACTGAAGGGTTTTAAATATGGATATGTATGTTAGACCTGGAAGTGGTCCCATGCAAAATGTAATGAAGCTGGGTTGCTCTGACCTCTGAGCTCTAACATGTGTTTGTTTTGGCTCTCTCGCAAAAACCTGCAGTATACAAATTGGCACTTGTAAAATTGTTCGGATAAATCAAAACTGGTGCAGGAAAAAAGTTTCAAACTGTTTCTTTTGGGATCCTTCGCCATGCTATTTTTGATGTGTGTTTTCAGAGGAGTGTTTTTGTGGCAGCAGGCAGTTTGTTGCTTGAAGAAAGCTGAAATAGTCTAGGAAGTCAGGCTCGCTGAATTTAGATGCTAAGCCATGCCAAAACTAATATAGCCTGTAACTAAGTGAGAGTGACTTTGCACAGTAAATGTCAGTCACCCGCAGCTTTGTCTTACATTTTCATATGAGCCTTTCAAGAAGGAAAACACAAACACAGACCCTAGAAAACGTGGTCGCTCCTTATATCCAGTGGAGTTACAGCTCCAGTCTGCTGCCCAGGGGACGCTGCTCCTCATCCTCTGCGCATGGCGAAGGCTCGGCCGGGGCTGCACAGATGGGGCTGGACTTGCCAGAGCATGAAACGCCTCCGGTCGTGGAGGAGCTGGGCTGGCCTGGAGTGCCCTCTCTTGGCTGCTGCAGAAACCTCACAGCTTGGTAAGGATGGGGAAAATTATATTTGCATTTACCAGCGCGGTGGGCAGAGGTAAGCCGTGCTGGTGGTGCTTCCAGGTTTGCTTCCGAAGGGCCTCCGCTGGCTAACTGAGTGTGGATCTTTGGTGCCCCTGGCAAGTTTGAATCCCTCACTTGAAGCCACACTAAAGATACGCGCTCCAGCAGCGTTGCACGTAGGACCCTGTTAAACTTGGTACTCCTGGGAATCTTAACATTTTAGCAGAGCTCAGGTTTTTAAGAGACTTCACGCTGCTCCGGGAATCCCAGAGGCAGCAACTGCAGTGGCCCCTGCTTGACTCTGTGCTGCTAAATGAATCCAGAACAAATGAGGCTCTGAAAATAAGAAGAAAAAATTTGACACCTGGACTCCAGGAAACATTTGTGGATTTTGATGAGGAGCAGTAGGGGGGAAGAGAAAACCAATGGTTTAGCATAGTTAAATATATGGTGTGCTAAGCATGAATAAATTGTGACTATTTTAAACAAGTTCATATATGCTATGGCTGGCTCGAGCACAAAGGAAAGACAATGGCTACAACACACTAGTTCCCCAGAGGGTTACCTGGAGGCCAGCGCCTTGGGCTGCTGCTGGTGCATGGCAGTGGGCAGCTTTCATCCTTTATACAAGTGGCAAACTTTTTTACATGCAATTCTCTTTTTTTTCTGTTACAAGAACTCATGTAAGTGCTTGTGAGTTAAGGGGTTTTGTCTCCTGATAGCCTGACTTTGCAGTCCAATTCCTTTCCTCGTTGTTCATAAATGATTCATTTCTGTAAAGCAATCCCTTCAGTAAACAGAAGTTAAACGTTCCTCTGTAAGTGTACCAAGCTCAGTTCGCACCAGTCTTAAGATGACCAAGTTGCATGGGGCCGTCTTGTGCAATTCCCTCTGCTGTAAGGCAAAGTCATGTAATAATTTCTTGCGTTATCAAAGTTGGGTCACTTCTGTCTTCCAGCTCAGTATCATGACAGCAACATCTTAGCTTTGGGGTGGGAGTTTCTTCCCAGCCTGCAAACTCCATCCAAGTAAATGAGCCTTTCACTTGAAAGCAGAGACTGAAATGGGATCCTGAGTGCTAGAGCCTAACAGTCACCATCATCTGGCTTAATGTGAGCCAAGTAAAACGAATCAAGAACCGTGGGGTAGGTGTGCAGTAGCAGCTGGTGCTCCTTGGTAGCTTCAAATGGCTCGAGCTGCTCTGTTAGCATGGAGGTGGCTCTGAAATACATCAGAGCACTGTGGGATTGAAGCTGCCTTTTGAAAAGTAAGAATCTGTTTTTCAGCCTGCTGCTAGCACTCTTTCCTTTTTAAAAACAAGACAACAACCCACGCAGTCCAGTTGTACTTGCTGTTTACAAGGTGTGAACGGGAATTCAGTGTTTGCTGTTGTCTTTCAGCAGACGCTGTTCTTTAGCGTGTGTTCGGGTTTGAGTCTATATCATAAGGCAGGGTTTTGGAAAAGCATCGTTCCTTTCGTATTGATAAGAAAAGCACGGTGCGATCCACAGTTAAATTTTAAGGAACACATATTAGCAATGACACCTGGAAACTCAGTAGGTCTCTGTCTTCAGGTGTGGCTTTCGTTGTGTTCCTCATGGCAATCGCGCTGCGAGTCCTACTCACTCGGGGTTTTACAGCAACTGCTCATGTTGCTGCCATAGCCCCGTCGCTGTGTAGTTTATCCTGTTCTTCTCTTCCTGTACAATAGCTCCCTCTGCTTGAAAGCAGCAGTGTGATTATAACTCCCGAGCAACGGTTTTAATACAGGCCCCTTTTTTTCAAAAGGATTCTGCCACTGCTTTTCACAAAGCAATTCCAATACAGGGCTTATGTGTGCATGTGTTGCGAAGCAGTGAGGATAATCGAAAACTCGAAAACTTTACTGCATATGCACTGTGTACGTTTGCAGGAACTCTTATCTTTGTTTTTAGCCCAAGGATTAAACCTGGTTGGAACACTTTTTCAACTAAATTTTCTCTTACCAAAGCACGATGATTTATTGGGGCCAAAATGTTTCAATTTCAGCGAAAACTCAAGTTGAAATGGGACTATTTCTCATTAGAAATGTGAGAGTTTGGCCACTGACCTTGAATACCTGTGTAGAAGAAGCTGATGGTGAGATTCCTATGCCTTACTTACGTGGTTCTGATATGGAACCTAAAAAAGAACAGCTCTGGATCAGCCAGAACAAGAATTTGAACCTGGTTCTCCCATATTCTCAGCCATTCACTTGCAGACTTTTTGTCAGCTATCTGCATGGGTAAGGATGAGTGCTGGTTTTGGTTTGTTCATTTTTTATCAATACAGCTAAGCCAGCAAAAGTCATATTATAAAAGCTGCCGTGTCAGCAAAGGTGGAGTTCTGCTGAGAGGGCGTTCAGCCATTTAGGGAACCAGCATTAAACCTTGCTTGTCATGGCAAGATGAGCCCACGAGAGGAAAACTTGCTGGTTTGGTTGTGTTAGCGAAGCCTTGCCAATGCGAGCAGGGCCTTCCTCGCTTGAAAGTGGCTCCATCCTGGGTCTGCAAAGGAATCCGAAAGGCTATTTCTGTTTTGCATCAGACCAAAACCAAGCGTTATGAACATCTCAGAAGTCTGTCAAGCAGCATGTTTGTTCTGTGGTCAGGTGGCAGCAGGAGGGTTGAGCACATCGTTTTGTCGGAAAGCGCGGGCGACGCTGACTCTCGACATAAAGAGCAGCAGTGACTTTACATTTTCAAAATTCAACACTCTTAAAGCAAAACCCCTTTTTTCTTTTTTTTATTCCGAGTGTAAACAGTCGGACAGGCTGAGCGTATTGGCCCGGGTTCAGCAGGCAGAG
>NW_009727827.1:49348-62220 GCF_000703405.1 Apaloderma vittatum
CAGAGGGAGGTTGCTGAGCTCGATTTTGATTATCAAGGCATGATACTCGCTAGGAAGCCTCTTCTGTACAATGCAGATACCCAGTGTTGGGGAAGATTAGAAAATGGCAGGATTAAGCAGTAGATCAGGAGAGAATTATTAGTAACGTGTATTTACTTGAGTTCAGCTTCAGCAGGGCTTCTCCAGCTGAACTCTAATTTCCCTTCTCTAATTTCAGCCATTTACAGATATTACATTCATTGCCTCATATGTTTGCACATACCTTAATAAAAAAGCATGTTCCCTTGGAAAGCAGTGTATAGTCATGTAAAAATAAAGAGTTAAAAAAGCATTCCTGTTTTCAAATTAACACTGAGGCGCTGAGTTCATGGTGGTCTTTGTGATTTGAATGTTGCCTTTTTTATATCTCTCCCGTGCCCTGAATAAGATGTAGGTCCTGAGGAAAAGCTAGTACATGGTTATGCATTTGAAGACCCAGTGCATGCAAGGAGCGTTTCTGAACTTTATGAGCCCTTTGCAAGGGGGAGAAAAGGCTAATTCTAATCCTAAAAAAAAAAAACCAAGGAAAAAAAACCCACATAAATTTGTTTTGTGTATCTTTTTGCCACTATATAACTTACGATCATTTAATTGGATCGAGGATGAATTTTTAAATGGCTAAAAGCATGATAGAAATGGTACATGACACGATGCAAAAACTAACGTGGGGGGAAAAAAAAATCAGTGAAGTGAATCTTTCTGCGTGTGTTTACAGCCTCTCCAATGTGTGTAATATTTTCTGCTTCGTATTCCTCTGTATACACCACTGCTGCGTTCCTTGTCTTCAGTAATAATCTCAGTTACTCTTCCGTTGCTGTCCCCGGTATTCTCTGTTAAGGAAGCTTCATGGGTGGAGAGAATGTCTCTCCTAAATTGTCATGCAGATCTGACGAAGCAGGAACATTTCAGAAATATAGCAAATGTGTACTGCTAATTCCTTGAGTGTTTTGGGCTTGATTTCTTAATTCTAATTATTTTTTTTGAATTAATCTTGCAACGATTTCTTCTGGCATCACTTCTGCTGCTACGAAGCTCTTGGATGGGGCGCGGAACGGTTATTTTCTGTAGCATTAGCACGTAACAGGCTGGACGGAGGCTGGTGGAAGAGTGCCAGCGTTGTTTTTCTGTTTGCAGGCTGGCCTGGCCGTTTCTGTGTATGTAAGAAGAGGGCAGGCAGGGTATCAGTCAGCTTTCAGATCTTTAAATTTCCTGATGGATGAGGCAAGTGACAGAATATCTTCCTACTGCAGATCTTTCTTTTTGTAAACTGTAAGTCTTGGCAGTATTAGTAGACAGTCTTTTTGAACGCCTCAGCAAGCTTCAGTTCCATGGCGTTACATGACAAACGTGCTTAAGGGCTCTTTACGTGCTCGAAATAAATGTTGGCTTTCTGGGGAGTTTGACTCTTTTTAATTTATTTTTTTTTATTTATTTCCCCCACAGGATCCCTTAGATCCGACAAGAACCGCCATTGTGATCAGCTCTTTGGTGGCAGGTGGAGTAGCAGAACGTGGGGGCGAGCTTTTACCTGGCGACCGCTTGGTGTTTGTAAATGAGAAATATTTGCACAGTGCCACTTTAGCAGAGGCGGTGGACGTGTTGAAATCTGTGCCCCCGGGTACAGTTTCTCTTGGAATCTGCAAGCCTTTGGTGGTAAGGACAGATTTTAACTTTTTTTTCTATTTGATTCTGGGTTGTTGTATTGAGGAGGTGGGAGGAAATTCAGAGTTAGAAAGTGTATGCAGTGGAAAGCATCTAAGTTGCTGTGTGTACACGCAACATGTTCAGAAATTCTGGCTAGCTGGCAAATGGGCAGCTCATTGTCCAAAAGGCCTCACTGAAAAACCATCATTCTCAAGCTCCTCCTGAAAGAACATCCGTGTGGAATCTGAAGATGTGTCTGGGCAAACCTGTGTGCAGTGGCCCTGTGTGCAGATGTGGTTTGAGCCACTCAGCAAATGAGTGAAGTATGTGCTGAAGTCCGTTTCGCTCTAAGACACTGCTAAGGGCTTCCTTGAGCTCCACTGACATCAAAGAGACTTAATATGTTTGAAGTCAAGACTGTAAATTCAAGTAGAAATTCTTTTCTCTAGAATAAGGGCTTTGGAACAGACAGTAGTTTACTTGAGAACACTGCAGTATTGTTCATCAAGGGCACCCAGGCAAAATTAATTAAAGCAAAGCAGCATCTAATAGAAAGTGCTTGTAATTCAAAGTGGTAGAGGACTAGTGAACTAGGAACATAACAAGGCTGTTAAATATATTCTTTCCTTTTTTAAAAAAGTGATGTATCATTTCTCATATCATTGTATTCGTCTTTCTTTCCTACATGCTTTCTTTTTTTACTACACATGTGTTAATATCTTAAAAGAATAAAAGCAGTTTTCTCTGTCTTCTGCATTTATGACTTCCCTTTTTTATAGCTGTAACTTTTCCCATCTCTTTTGTAGTGGCTGCTTCTCACTCTCCCTTTTAGCTTATTGAAAAATGTGGGAATTTTTTGTTTGTTTTCCTGACTCATCATTCTGATTGCCTTCCTTAGGGAGGAAACAGAGAACAGCAGAACATGCACGATGTGGATTCCAGCAGCATTAAAACCAGCCCTGGATCTCCAGAACCAATAGATAATATTAATTTCTCAGTAATACTTGAAGCACCACAGGTATTTGGTTACTCTTTTGGTTCAGCTTGAATTTATGTCGACTGGAAATGATGTTTTAGAGTAAAAAAAAAATAGTATGTACTTCAGGTAAGACTTAATTATCACATAGACTTCAGGCTGGATTCCCTTTGAAAAAGACTCTTAGCAGCTAACCGAATGCTAATTGTATTCTGAAGAGTAAACATGTGCATAGCACTTACCAATGCAGTTCCCAAACTGCCTTATCAAATTTATTATGTCATTAAAATGCCTTGCAAGACCTTGGATATGAAATAGGAATGCTACGTTGTTAGTAGTCGTAAGTACTGGGTTCAGCTTTGCAAAGAAAGTAAGGTATGGAAGCAGAACACTCTTATTATAATGAAGCAAAACTTCATTATACTTCTTCCTCAATTCTCCTCTACTGTATTTTGAGAAATAATTTTCAAAGTAAGAGGCACTAAAGATAGTGAGAAACTTAGATACCGGGGTAATAAGCAATAACATTAAAATACTGACCTGTGTAGAGTAAGAGATGTGGATATTTTTGAATTTTCATCCATTCTCAAGTGTTTTGCAAAATTTTTATTAGTTCACAATGGAAAATGCGTTCTTTTTAGGCTGGAAAATGATAGAAAGGACCATCCAGAGTAATAAAAATAAGCTCTAGGTTTTCTTGTTGCTAAACATGTCCACTTACCCCGGATACAAACGTATTTTTAATACCTAACGTATATCAGAACCACCATAAGGAGCAGTATTATGGGATAGGTGTAGGTATGCTACATAGAAATTAGCTTGGACATGATATTTACTGATTTTCATGATGTAAAATGGACATTGTTTTTTTCAGGGTGCATAGAAAGGATTCCTGGCAGAGCAGTTAGTCAACTACCAGCTCAGATTGTTTCTCTGTTTCTTAAATAAATCTCGTGCTATTAAGTATGAAGTCTTTTATCTCAAAAATCCCACTGAATAGAGAAATGATCAATTTGCACAAAAAGAGGCATTTGCTTGTATTTTGTTTTACCTTATGTATGACAGCATCGATAGTAGCTTAGAGCAGTAGCGTAAAATTTCCACCCATTTATTATCTCGGTGTCACGACCGCTGACGCTTTTAGGCACTAGCGTAGAGCTGACAAAGCTGACTTTGGGGAAAAAAGAGAAAAAGGAACTCAGAGATTTTATATGCTACAGCAGTCGACTTGCCTGTCACGTTTGCAGTATTGCCTGTTCCATCGGTAGCGTGTGGTGCTGCAGTGCAGCAGCCTGGGGTTGTACGGACCCAAGTGCTGTGTCAGGAGACGGCAACACCAAGTGCCGTGTGGTTCCGAGTCGTTTTGCGCGACATTGAAGTTGGTGCCTCGTATGGAAGCACTTGGAGAGTGACACCACAGAAGGGAAGTGAAAGAAAGATGAGAATTAGAGTCTCTTCAGACCAGGGTTTTTTTTGGAGAGTGAGGTACACAGAGATTAAACACTCGTGTAAAATGTGCTGATCTCTAGGTTGCTAATGTTCTGTGTTTGCGCCAGCTGGTTTTATTGCATTGTTCCCTTATACTCTTGCCTGCATCTTGTTTGCTCTCCTGCCTCTCGCTTGAACTGTGTGAACGGTTTGGCAGTGTCCGGGCATTTGTGCAAACCCAACAGAACGGAATTCCAACACTAAAGGTCAGAAGCGCTGAAGTACCTTGGGGGGTCTGGGAAGGGGCAGGAAGCCCTCTTAGGCTCTTTTCTATTTAGCTGATGGTATTGTAAGAGATGTACATGCATTCACACAGCAACAGCAACTAGTTCTGGAGCATAGGGATACTTTAGCTGGATGTATATATATTTTTTTCCTGTAGGTTTTTTTGTGCTATTTAATAATTCTCATTCCCAAACTTCAGTCCAGATTGGTTGTTCTGAATGGCTGCAGCAATATGCAAGCTATGCAACTTAAATTTCTTGATATTTAGAAAAATATAATGGCAATGTCTACTTTAGTGTTAAAATCGTAAGTCAGAGAGTGTATTTTCTTTCAGAAAATGCAAAAGTAGAAGGTTTTCACTTCACATCATTCAGGAAGTACTTTTAATATGGACCTAACGTAAACCATGGAACATAATGGAAAAATTATATTCCTGTATTGTTTTATGCAGGGTTTCAGGGATGAAACACCTTTTAAGGAAGAATTTGTTGATGAACCCAGTTTGGACTTGGCAAGGTCATTTCAGCTTTCTCGAAATGACAGTGAGTACGAGAAGGAGTCCTGGGAGATGCATGAATTTCTGAAACCCAGAACGGAAGAAATGGATGAGGAACGGGAAATGTTGGTGGATGATGAGTACGAAGAAGATTTGGACTTCCTGAAATATAATGCATCGTGTGGACAGAAGGCAGCTTCAGAGGGCAGCCTTGATCTAGAACGATGGACAAAACAACTGGAGACGACTGAAATGCAAGACTTGAGATCCAGTGTTAACTTAAGTCCAAAACAGTCCCTGGAATACCCATTCAATAAAGACCAAATGGTGAGAAGTGCTGCGTTGCTCTCAGTGCTGTACCCTGACCATGTCAAAGCAAATTCCAGACCTAAACTGTCTAAGGAATCTTTCTCACATTTTAATTGCTAGATGAGACCCACATACCTCTAACAGACCTCACTCTATCCTTTTGTACCTTTTGGGAAGTTCTTTTGCTTGCTTAGAGTCTGTGTATTTAACTGCTCTGATGAGATAGGTGCTGTGACCGAGGTATTTACAGGGACCCTGTACTTGCCTCTTTCTTTCCAGTCACTGACTTGAGGGCTTAGTTCTTTTTTTGTGAGCTGTGCTAGTAGGGCCTGTGTCAGTAACAGCAGAGTCCAGGGGCTTTGGCAGCAATGTCAGTGAAAGGAGTTCCTTCTCTTCCTCATTAATTTTATTTCAAATCACTTCCTTGAGCCAGCTGATAGTGCAGCTGAGCAAAGAAATATATGGAGGAAGCAATCGGAACAAGCGTGGATGGAGGAGTAGAGGGAGACAGAGCTTCAGGTAAATTGTGAAACACTTGTATTTATACATCTTCTGCAAGTATTTTGAGAATTATTTTTTTTCCTGAGTCTTTGTTCATTCATTTACCTAACAAAAAAAAGTGATAATAGCAGCCTGCCATGCACCAGCTTCCCAAGTGAAAAAAATGAAATGGAAGAGGACTTGATAGCACAGTCACAGAGAATTTCAGGTTTGGTTTGGCTTGTCTCCTACGCACCCTGTACCTAAACAGGCTGAAATGCAGCTTCCAGAGAAAGTCTCATGCCACAGTGCACAAATTAAATTTGTACATGTGTTGCTTATCTGTTTGTTGGGTTTTTTTTTTTGAAGAGAACTTCTTGTCTAGATTACAGGCAAGTAGAAAGATACAGTTGCCTTTTATTGCAATTGCACATAACATTTTTCATGCCTCTTCTTAATAGAGTGCTTAAATGAGCAGTTGGTATTTCATAGTTATCTGAATAAATATGAATATGGTTAAGAAAATGTGAATGTTCGCTATAAAAATCAATGTTCACATCAAATACAGCTGTATAAGTTGATACCGTTGCTTTCTAACTTTAATTACTTTTTTTTCTCCTCTGTTAAGAGTGAAGAAAATGCTACTGCAAGTTCACTGTTTTCTGGAACCGCAGCACAGAGTGGCTCCCCAAAAGACATATCTGATAATGAAACTACCCAGTCAGGAACAAAAAAGAAGTCGAATTTAGGTTTGTAATTGTTTCATATTTACTAATTTAAATTGGTATATACTGAAACACAAATTCTTTCAAGTGATGAAATACTCAGATGAGCACTTCTGCAGGCTCGAGACAGTTTAGCTTTAAAAAGGTTTCAGCTTCATCACCTTGCTTCCTCCTCCAAATCTTTAAAGCTGTTGCAAGTGTTACTCTCAGCAGCTTTGTCCTGCCTGTGGAGAATCACTTTCTTCTGTGTAGCTCATGTCCCCAGTAAGACCCCACACATAAGTAAAATAGCTCATGCTTGTAATTTCCATCAGGAATGTCTCAGTCACTTCTGATTGTTGATTTTGTAGATTTTTGCACTTAAAATAAAAAAAGGTTGACGGGCTCTGAAGATGACTTAACTGCAGTGAAAATTTACAAGTGACTCCAGGGTAGATCGTTGCCCCATATTTTCGTTTGTAATCTGCGCTCAGGAGTGAAGTTTCTCGTCGTCAGATGGCCAGTGATGGTTGGTTAGAATTTGATAGATCATCAGGGAAATAAGTTTACGAGCCTGTTTGAGACAGGAGAAGGGAGGTTGGGTGGCTTCCTTTCTTTGTCACCTACGTCTTGTGCAGCAGACACTGTGTAAGCTACAGGGGCAGACCGACAACTCTTGCAAGGAGCTCTGGTGCTTTAATTAGCGTTAATACCTAACGTCACCAAAATGACATCAGTCTTCCCCGGTGTGCAGGAGCTGCGTGCTGCAGCAGGGCTTTGCACTGCTCCCTCTGCATAAAGGATGGGTTTGCTATTTCTGCTCATGTGTTTTTGTGAGGAGTGTCTGTCATGTAAGTTGTACCAAAGCACGTCTCAGTTCCACAAAGATTTAGCATTTCCTGTTAGTACTTGACTGCGGGTACGTCAGAAGCAAGGTGCTATAAGAAAATGTTTAGTGTGGTTTGAATTTCCTTTGAAAATAAGTGCTCTGTATCACTAACCCTCTTGATCGTCGCGCAGCATCCACGTTTGGAACCTGGTGAGGCTAAGGGGTGATAACTGGTAGATGCAGGGACAGAGGGAGCCAAAGTTCCCATCTGTGCCTTTTCTTCAGGTACAAAGCTTTGGATTGACTCTAAAGAACCTGGGCTTCCTGATGATCTGGAATCTATTGAAAAGGAAGAACTAAAAGAAGAGGACTATGTTTTATCCAAAAACCTGGAATCTGGGAGAGTAACCACCTTAGCTCAGCCTAGAGCAGCGTTGTGCAGGTATGGAGAGAGATGTCCTGTTCTGGAGTGTTTAATGGAACACTCCAGTTACATCAGCTCTGTTCTCCCAGTTACATCAGAATCTGCTTTCTGGTCAGCTAGGCTGATTTTATTATGTTTATATCGCTCTATAAGAATCCCAGCATATTTATTAGAAAGTAAATGTTAGTTACTTAAATAATCGTTCTGAAGAAGCAAATGCAGTGCAGATTTGTATATCAGAGCGGCTTATAAATTTGGTGTGCCCATCATGTTTATTTCTGGAGCATTCCTTCAATACATTTAAACCTAAATACAGAAATTCCTGTCTGGTCTGTTGACTCTGCATATTTGGTTTGAACTGGACAATGTGAGAAGGCGTTGCTGTCTCACTGCCAGATACAAAATATGTCAGGAATTGCGACCTGGCATGTGTAATGCCTTTTTTATTTTTTTTATTCCTCCCCTCCCTCTGCCCCCAATCAGTGAATTACCTGAGAGAGAAGAAGGAGAAGGAGAAGAAACTCCAAACTTCAGCCACTGGGGACCACCACGGATGTATGTTCATACGATGACATTATTTCTTCCCATTTACCTTAATTCTTTTTTTCTGTGAGCCCAATCAGTTCTCGTGGGATTTTTTCCTCCCTTCCTCTGCCAGTAACTTTAAGGCACTTGTGTACCTTGGGCTTTTGTCGATATATTGAATTTTTAACAGATGTTCAACAGAATTATGCCTTCTATTTATACAGCTGACTTGGGAAAGCTTGGTGGGTTTACGTTGTGGGTGACCTACAAGTTCTTGCTCATTTAATAACTATTAGGTGTGAACAATGCACATGGTGCTGCTGTCTCCTTTTCCACGGGTTCTCTACTAAACTTAGCGGCACAATCCCGAATTGCCAAGCCAAGTTTTAGCCACATCCTTGTTGTATTGTTAACATTTTTAGGTGAATTGTTTTTCTGATCCTGACTAAAATATGATCACAAAGTTTCTGCTCGAGGTGATTAATATGCATCTGACACACTGAAGTCAGTGTTCATAAAGTTGTATGAAACACTGTTTTGCTATTTGTCCAGCGTGCCACTTGCAGGGTTTGCCGTTTCCAGGCAGTTTGCTCAAACAGAAAGAGGATGAGTGTTTGCTTGAAGACCTTCTTGGTTTACCCTAAGTTGCTCTGAGATAAAAGCCTATGGCCAGTGGGCATGGCTTGGCAGCAGAATTTTGTTCTTTTTGTGGGGTGAGGTCTGCTCAGGCTAAAAAGCCAACTCTGCTGAGAGCATTCTTGGGCTTCTGTCTTTATCCTTTACCTCTATTAAATCTTCTCAAAAGACCAGAAGCTTACGTTTCTTTAAGACTTTGTATTTATAGTTTAAAAAAACCCAAAATACTTCAAGCTGTTAAACTACCACATGTATTTTTTCAGTGTTGAGATCTTCAGAGACCCTCATGTGTCTCTTGGAATCAGTATTGTTGGTGGACAGACTGTCATAAAGCGCCTGAAGAATGGAGAAGAGCTTAAAGGGATCTTTATCAAACAAGTTTTGGAAGACAGCCCAGCAGGAAGAACAAAGGCTTTAAAAACCGGAGATAAAATACTTGAGGTAAATGCAGATAAACCTACCTTTTCATTCTAAGAAACAGAGATTGACTCAGCCAGCACTGGGAGGAGCGAGGAACAAAATACTGCCATCACTTTGTGAAGTGTTAATGACGCTATGTTTTGAAAACCAAAAGAAACCCCTGATGGCACTTTTTCTTTTCTTTTCTTTTCTGTTTGTTTTTTTTTTTAAGTCTCACTGTGGAGCACTTTTAATATTCTTCTCTATATTTAAGAAAGGATAAGTCCTGGTAGTTAGTGTATCTGCTGTATAATAAGTTATAATAACAATGTTATAGCATACTTTTATGAACATAAGCTCTAATATATAGAAGAACACTGACTCTTCATACTGAAATTTGGGCTGCTCTGTGTGTGAATTAATGGTCTGATTAACTGTTATTTGGGGCAAAGCCCTGATTCTGGCAGTTACCATAGGGGAGAACATCATTCCTGGCTCTCATCTCTGGCTGTGTTTTGATTATTTATTTATTTTTATTTGCTTTTCTCCAGATGAATACTTTTGTCTCTGGGTTCCCAAGCTGATGGTGCTTTAGGATTGTGTGTGATATTGTGCAAAATTGTTTCCAAACAGGTTTAGTTTGCAAATAGGAAAAAGCAGGAAGAGTTCTATTATATCTGGCGTTATATCTAGCACTCTCTGACAATCTTATTCCTTAAGTTTTTATCTAGAAGAATTACTTTGGGAAACATATGGCCATCTTTTAATTAGGAAACTAAGTAGCATACTTTTCCTTAAACTGTCATAGAAAAATACTTCTCTTGAATGCTTTTGGTACCTTCCTCACATGCACTAATCTCGTGCAAATGTATGTGATCTCTCGCAATGACTTCAGGCCAAAGACAAGCTAACTAATAAAAATAAACATTGTTTGTTAGGTTTCTGGGATAGACCTACAAAATGCCACGCATGAGGAAGCAGTAGAAGCTATCAAGAGTGCAGGAAATCCCGTCGTGTTTGTAGTTCAGGGTTTGTCCAATGTACCGAAAGTAAGTTTATTTCTGGTTTTGTTCCAAAACTTAATAAATGTGCAATGTGGATCTTATTTTAAACTCGACTAAATTCCATTCAGCAAGTTCCATGAAGTTTTGTGTCCACCCTTTCTGTCAGAGTTGCTGCTTATAGAGCACATGATTGATTGATTGATTGATTACTTGTCGGGGGCCTGATTTGAAGTCTTGTTTCTCTGATGTAAATCAAGTCTGTATAAATCTGTTGACTAGGTGTTAATTCAGTTCTCCCATCTGTGTAATTGAGTCCGGCCCTGTGTATTTTAATTTATTCGTATTTCTAAATATATGTACTCTGTTATCCAAGTGAACAAAAGTGATATTAAAATTAGTCACGCTAGCAGCTCCGTGTAAAATGTGTCACCAAAGGGACCTGAAGGTAGTTATTTGGGAACAAGTTAATTTTCAAGAGATTTTAGGGGTCTCCTTCTCTTCAGGGCCAAGGCAAGAAGCCTTTTAATTCCTTGGTGTGTAATTCTGCCTGCCTTGAAGTACACACAAAACCCACAAGACTTCTATGTACTTGTAGCATAATCTGAGAAGTTAATTGGGATTTTGGCTGGATTAATAGACCTGAAGAGACCTTTTTGACAACTGTAGACAAATCCAGCACAACTGTGTTGGTTATCTTCCCAGTGCTCCAGGGAGTCTTGCAAAATCTATTAAGACTTTCACCAGCTGTACTGGGAACATGCTCAAGCACTGATGGCAAAAATTGCAGTGGTGGTAACTGAGTTGGCTCCATTTCTCTATGGGCTTTTTCCTGGAAAAGATCCCCAAAAAAACCTCTTAGAATTCCAATGTTCAGCTGCATCTCTGAACCATACTCTTCTAGTCAATCTAGAGAGATTAAGGGAAAGCCTGGTAACTTGAAATTTGAGTTGCTTTACTTTGAAGCTGGATGTTCATGGACATTCAGCAGTGCTGTGCAATCCCAACTCCCATTCCCCAAAATAAGGTGAAGCTGGAGGAGCAGGAATATATTACATTTTGTGACATAGTAGAAGAAAAGACTGAAAAGGGGCCCAGGAGTTCTTTTTACGTGTCCTGATCGTGTGACCCAACACAAGGCCCGTGGCTAACTCACGTTTTGAGTACTTCTTACTTTGAGCTTACACTGTGTGCTTGCCACCAGCTGTAATCAAAATGCCCTAAAAATTTCCCCTTGAAAGAGTAAAGAACAGAAAGAAGGAATATTATGTGGAGACTAAACATACTCTCATATGTAGTGTCTTGGAAACCAGGGCACTGGTCTCTATTTGAATAAATAAGTGCTTCAGGAGTCCGTCCTGGGCTCTGTATCGAGGATGTTTGTCCAGGTTGTTGACTTCAGAGTAATGTTTAATTGAACGAAGAGATGGGGCTGGATGTCAAACAGTGAGCGCTAGAAAAGTAGAGGATGTTTGTAAATTCAGTAAAAGAATGTGATTTTCAGACTGCACTGCAGTGCCCTTCTCTGTGGGGCAAAATGCGGAGTGCGCTGGGTGGCTTCCTTGTTGTCGTTATCTAAGTTTTGGATGTTTGTTTTGTGGCTATAATGCTCTTTCTAACGTGTGGCATATGCACATTTTTTTCAGGTGGTTTCAGCTGTACAGCCTAAGGGAATCAAAGTCAGCAAAGATCAGGATGCAGACAAAGAAAATAAGAGTGAAAAGGTAACTATTCCATTCAACGCTATACCTAAGTTTTACCAAATCAAATGGAATAATAGCCTGCATTATAACTCTGTGATAACCACCCATCAACCCTGAAATAAAATTTGAAGTGTTTTGTTGAAATATCTTAGATTCAAGTAATTTTTGCCAAATTTCTGCCAAACAGAAGGCGGCTTTCTGACAGATGTTCTGTGGGTTTCCCCTGGGTGCTGAAGAAATCCTGTGCTCACTGCAGCTCTTCACTGACATCTTTCTGGAAGTACCTGTTTTACTCCATGTGGAAGCAAATTGATTCTCTTTGTTCAGTAGAAACAGAGAAATAATTACGGGTACACAAACGATATGCTTAACGTGAGGCTGGCCGAAGTTCAGTAAAATCATGTTATACGATAATTAAATCTGCTAGTCTCCTGCATTTCCCATTGCTGTGTAGAACAAGGAAATGACCAAGTGGTCTGTAGCTGGGCACCTAATTGTGAAGCAATTACCGCGCAGTAACTTTCAAGCAACTTCACAGCAGATTTAAAAGAGGAAAAATCTGGTTCATCTGAACGAGTGGATTTGTTTTAATTGTTGCAATAAGGGAAAAAATGAATTTCTCCTTCCAGCCAGACTGCTCTAATGCCTAGGTAGTTTTCTGTTCGAAACTGATGAGTCTAGGCCGGGTGCTTTGAGAGTGTCGGAACTGGAGGAGCAGGGATAAAATTAATGCAGGGATAAAACTGCCTGGTGCAGTTTGACATACTAACTACAAATAGAGCAAGCTTTTTGTTTAATCCTACTCAGTAGTCTGGTGTGAGGTGGGCAACTGAGAAGGCCCTCTTGCCTCCAAAAATTTTTGTAATACTCCTTTCAGATCCTGTCAGATACAGAAGCTACAAGGCTCCGTTATTCAAATAAAGTCAAGAAAGGTGTTGAAGTGATGCTTTCATGCCAGTGGATAATACTGTATTGGGTTGGCTCAGCCGGATTT
>NW_009727828.1:0-38542 GCF_000703405.1 Apaloderma vittatum
AAAATCCGGCTGAGCCAACCCAATACATTGACCTATGGGTCCTGCCAGCAGAGGTTGAAAGGGGATGTGATCACAACTTGCAGGCTGGTTTTGTTACATTGGACCTCTGCTAACTCTTCACTGCATCACCTGGCTGCAGGAAAAGGTGCATTTTTTCCCACTGATTATGACTTTAATTAACAGGGGCTGTTGGGAAGGGTGAGCCTAGCTTAGGGATACGGTTTAGTGGTGGACTTGGCAGTGCTGGGTTAACATTTGGACTTGATGATCTTAAAGGTCTTTTCCAACCTAAATGATTCTGTGATTCTATGACTTTTCATCCTCAAATTAGTAATTCCCATTTCATTATATGCATTTTCCCTAGGTTTCAGAAATACTCACAACACTGAATGTTTATTTGGGCCATACGTCCCTTCTTCATTTCCACTTGGGCTCCACCACTTATTTTCCTTGTGTCTATTTTCCATATCCCCATATTCCCCCTCACCCATATTCCTTCCCAAAGCTCCAATTTGTCCAGTGAAGTCTGGATCTGTCACCCGGGTACCCATTTGCAGAGATTTTCTAACATGTAGTAAAGCATTTTGAAAACCTGTTTATGGTCTTGTTGACTTAAATTTCTCAGCTCTGCTCCTTAAGAAACCTCAGTTTCAGGTCTTGCTTTGCCCCCCTCACCCAGGTTGATCTCAGCTGACACATGCACGTTGGCTTCAAGCTCATTTTTGATGACGGTCTCTAAAACCTCTTATTTTCTTTCCAAAATAAAGCCAAAATAAAGCCTGAAATACCGCTGTGAAAGTGACTCACTGTGATATTCTGTGCCCTGCCTCATTACACATTACACCAGTAATCTTTTCCTCAGCTGAAAACACCACTGTCAGTGATTTTGTACTTTTGGCTGGCTTATTGGCAAAAATGTCATGGCCAGAAAAAGCCCTTCAGGAGGACCCACAATGTCCATGTGTTATTTCAGGATCAGCTCTGAACTTGTTTCTGGCCAGGAAGACAAATCTGTGACCCATGTAGTACTGGAGGTGGAGAACAACCCACAATTTTTTGCCGGGCAGCACCACGCAACGTTCCTGCCCCAAGCAACATACTCAGCTTGGCTTCCCAACATCACTTCCTCCTCTCACCCATCCACCCGCCCGCTCACATTCTATTTATTTAAGCCCCCAGAGAACAAACCAGGAGAGACAGAGAAAAAAAAATATATATCTCTGAAGGCAGTGTAGAAAAAGCAAAATTATTCTGGCCAGAAAGTTTGCAGAGCCCAAGCAGGGCTGTGGTTAGGACCGCGTCAGAAGATGTGTACTGCCTCTCCACCGCTTATCTCATCGAGGCAGAGCTATCACGCCTCGCCCACACACCAGCCCTCCTGCAGCCCAGCAGGGTCTGAAGCGCAAAATGGCCTCAAACTTAAAAGGGAATTATTTATTTATCCCGCTGCGAGATGTTTTTAATTAAGGTTGCAGCCAGAACACAGCTTGGTGTTCGTAACCGGCGTTAAGACGCCTAATTATCGATTCAAAAGCTGACGAAATTCGGATGGGCTGTTCTGCCAAGTGCTGCTGTTACTGTAATTAAATTGGGTAGGGTAAAAATTTCCAAAGTGACGTCCTCACTCAAAAGGACTCAGTGACCCACTGACTCTCCAGCCGACCCTTGTATCATCTACAAAGACCAGGAAGGTCTTGAAGGTCTCAATCCTCTGGTTCCTGGAATCATTGGAGCCTTCACTACCACGAAAATAACAGCATCTGAGTGCTCTTGATTACAGGGAGCACCACCTCCAGGTCCAACGGGCACAAAGCAAAGGAAAAAAGCCAAATTATTCCTGTGCCTTCGAGGGGTTGCCCATCTTTGAAGCCAGTCTCAGCCAGTTGGGTGTTTGACTCATGGCTTGGACCTCCATGACTGGTGCTACCAAACATCTGAGGAGGAGCGTGCAGTAATACGCTCAGCCTAGAAATGTCACGAGACCTATTCCTGGCTTGAATATGGAGGGAGGGATATAATCCCATCCCACTCTCCTCAGAGTTTGTCAGGCGAGCTTGTTCTTTCTCTTGCAAGCTTCTTTTTCCATTTTTATGTGATTTAAAAAGATATATAATCTAAAGCGATACAGAAAATTTTCATCTGTTTGAAAACCACAATGAGCAAATATTTTAGGAACAGCTGCTGCAAGGAAAAAAAAAAAGCTGTGAAAAGAAGAAAAAAGCAAGGATTTTCTTCAGGGGAAAAAAAAAAACCAAACCTAAACGCCTCTTCACCCGCAGCCTAGAGTTTTTTGGCCTTTTTCTTATGGAAAGGAAAAAAAGACACAGTTCAGAAAAAGCTGAACATTCAAAAGGGTGTGAAATGCGATGGCATGAGCATCGGCCTTGTGCTGACTCCTTTAAAGTCTCAACTTACCTAACAGCCCTGTTTCCTTTCAGCTAGGAGACAGAGGAAACAATTTGTACAAATGATTGCTTGGAGAAAGGCCACAGAAAATTGTATATGCTAATCAGGTTGTACCTGCCAATCATATCTTATTTGCAGTAGTATTTGTGGTTTGCAAATGCAGAGAGTCAGAGGAGGGTACCTATTCATAGATACAAGCCAAAATAGATGTATTTTCTCTGGTCACAGGCATCACAAAAGCATCCTCCTTACAATTACGCAATCCTTTGCTATTAGCAGTGATTCATGGATGCCAGCCCGAATAAATATATAAATAGATAGAGCTGATCTCTAGGACATTCCTGAGTCATCTGGAAGCCAACCTTTTCTTGTAGGGGACAATACGACCCAGCTTTTCCCTTTGCCTGTTGTACTACTGTGAAAATAAGACGTGTCTGCCTGCTGCAATCTGTAAAATAGTATTGGTAACGTTGCAACGGCCAGAATTACTATCAAGGCAGAGCAGCTCAAATCTTCCAATTCAACCCTACCTTTCTGGCTAATTTTTGTATTTCAGCTGAGTCATGTTAAATGGGCCATTTTTTTGGATGGGGCTAAGTGCCAGCAGATCCCTCTGATGCCAATAGGCTCAGCAGTTGCTCAGCGCTTTGGAAACCTGGGCCCCAGGGTTGTGAAATGGGGCAGAAAAGGAAAATTATTGCATCCTTCTGAGCTGTTGATGGCACCCAAGCGGATGTTGCATAATTTAGGGTTTGCTAAAGAGTTGTGCAGCAGGTCTGGGTAGGGCTGGTCCCCTTCATCATGGTGGGACAAGGCTGACGTTGCCTTCATGGGCATCTCCATGGTGTTGAGCATGAGTATGCAAGAACCACAAGAGATGTCCCACAGCCCTGCCAACTTGCAGCAGTTGCAGTGCTGGATGCCTGTGTTTTGGCAGATGAAAAGCAGCATAAGCCAAGGTCCAGATGACCTGGGTAGCACAGACCCTGCAGGGACACAGAGGAGAGGGTCCTTGCTGCTCTGAGAACCCACATCCAGCTGGCTTGGTGCTCCCAAAGCTGTTATCTGCATTTCCTTATTTACCTCTTTTTTTGAAAGAGGAAACTGCTGTCAGGGATAAAGAAAGGAGTCTCAGAAAGAGATCAGTAGGATCTGCTTGGGATAGCCACACCTTAGGCTTCACGAGCTTTTGAAGAGCAGCCAACGGAGCCACGTGTAAGGGTCTGTGAAGGCTTCCACCAGCAGCTGTGGGCTGATTTGATCCTTTCTGCCTCTGAGGTGAGAAGCTGTGGTGACTCCAGGGCTCAGCGATTGAGCGGCAACCAGAAAAAGGTGACCTGAGGATCACCCAACCACTGCCTCCCTGAAACTGGAGGGATGGAAGTTGCACGTGGCAACAGCATGAAACTGTCCCTGCAGGACTGGATTGGGAAAGATGCCAGCAAAGCCTTTCCCTAGAGTAGTTCAACTCTAGCCAGAAGTGCCAAGGAAAACCTCACCAGCATGGGAAGCCTGGCCAAAAGCTTGAGGAGACCCCTCCCTTCATCCTGCTGGTGGTACCACTTTCACATATGTAATCATTCATCACATGGTCTTTGCAAGTGGTGAAAATTAATTTACTCGCCCATGCAAGTTGTTGATTTTCCCTGGAGCTGAAAGAGCAAGAAGCCATGTATTTTTGGAGCTGCTTGAGCAAGAATTCAGCTGCTTATCTCTGCCTCAGAGCAGCTATTTATGAAATTTTTAAGCCCAAATTCTCACTTTAACTTTCTGCTGCTTTACAGAGTGTGGCTGCAAGCTGCAGCCAAAAAGGAATTCTTCTCTTTACTGGACTGCAAAAAGCCAAGCTTTGGGGTTGAAATCTCAGCTAATGCAGCAGCCACAACAGGTACCACCTCAGCAGCCAGCCAGGTACATATAGCATCTCCCTTGGCTTGGCCTTTTCCATCCAGGGATCTCAAAGCACATGGCAAAGAAAAGTCTTGCAAGCCCCCTGGCTACAGCTTGGTACAGCTTGGCTACAGCTGGTAGCCCCTCCTGATCAAGAGCTTAGCCAATATCCAGGATCTTGCTGTTTCTTCTGCAGTTGGATGGATTTGCTATTAGAAAAGGTCTTTCAGAAATTTGCACACAAGCCAAACAAGGATGAAAATGTCTCCCTGGTTGTGAAGGAGCTGGGACAAAGTAATTTTTTTCCATCAGTGCTCCAAAACTCCGTTTCCCCACCCTTTTCCTTCCCCTCTCTCTCATCTGGGTTCTGCTGAACTGACTCTGTTCTTGGCCTCTGGTTTCCAACCTGGAGCTCTCTCTTGCATGTACAGTTCCCTTCACAGCCCAACTCCACCACCCTTCCTGCACTCTGTCCTCCCCAATTGCTGCTCTCTTTGGTGGTTCTTGTTCCTTCAGATATTCCAGCTCAAATGGTGCCACCTTTCTTTGAGAGATGAGCTCCCACACCACATCCATCACAGTTTTATTTCTGCCGCAGCCTTGCTTTTCTTTGTATAGGTGATGTTTGCAGTTCCTCACCCAACTCAACAAATGCCCAAGGAATGTCTCGTGGAAATAACAAACACATGAGATGCGTGATTTGCATTAAAACTACAGGATGAAATTCTGTGAACGTGGTGTTTGTGGGAAGACAGATGAAGTTGAGGCTAGAAAAAATGTTGATGATGCTTCTCTGGTGCTGGCATCACTACACCTCTTCTGTGGCGAGCAATCTTCATCAGGGACCCTAAGACTCGGCTAAAGGACTATTGTATGAACTCAACGTTCATTATTCAGCCACGGCTGATACCTGGGATCTAAAATGTTTGAAATTATCTGTAGGGAGAGAAGAGGAAGGGAATGAAGCCAGTATCCAGCAGGTGTTTCCTGCCACTTCAAACAACTATGGGCATTTTGCGGCGCTGCCCGTTGAGCTCTGCCCTTTCAGAGTATCTCTGCTGAGAAAGGCTGGACTCCCCAACGGGAAATGCATCCATTATTACCCTGAGTGGCTCTGACAAGAGACTTCTTGGAACTATATTGAAGTTGTGGAGTCTGGGGTTTTTTTTTGCAAGGATGGCATGGGAAAGGAGTGAGGGAGAAAGATTTTTCTGCTTCTCAAAATATGAGTCAGATGAGCCCATATGACCCAGCTCACCTCCCCAGGCCTGTCTTTACCTGTCAGCTGGATTTTGCTTGTTACAGTGCAAAGTTGGCCTCTGAGGGTTTGGGTCTGCAAACAAAAACAACAACACAGCAGCCCACGTCTCTGACAACTAACCCTACAGGGAGGAAGACAAAAATAGGGGAAGGAACCTTTTTTTGCTTGTCTAGAAAGATTTATTTATAGGTCTGCCATGGCTGTGCAAGGACAGGGCTATGTCTCCAGCCCAGCTAAGGAAGCTGAAACCAGCCGGGAACATGTTTCTTTGAGTTTTGGGACTAACCACATCAGCTTTGCCAAAGCTCAGTCGGTTAGAGCGTGGCGCTGATAACACCAAGGCCACGGGTTCAACTCCCACTTGGTCCCCATGTATTGACTAATCTAGTTGAGAGGCGTCCCTGCCCATGACAGGGAGGTTGAATTCAATGATCTCTAAGGTCCCTTCCAGCCTAGGCCATTCTGTGATTCTATGATATGCAAATTCTTGATCCAACAGCGAGCACTCAAGAATGGTGGCCTTCATCCCAATGTTCAAGCACATCTTTAGACACTGGAAACCAGCCTACAATCCAGTCAGGAGGGGCATCTTCAGGACTTGTGCCACTTGTGGAAGAAGTCTCTTGAGAGTCCCCTGTTGTTGCATTTTTGGCAACGCTACTTGTTGGGTTTTGCACTGCCTCGTGCTGGGGATAGGATGAGGGTGAGGTGGGACTAATACTTGGGCAAATTCATTTTTGCTTCCTTTGTCCTTCTCTTCTATTTGCCTTATTCATCCTTAGGACACCCTTAGCTTGATTTGTCAAAGACTGAAGAGTTCTGGGGGAAGGACCTGGATGCGTTCCTGTGTGACCTACTGTAGGTGATCCTGCTCTGGCAAGGAGGTTGGACTAGATGATCTTTTGAGGTCCCTTCCAACTCGTAACATCCTGTGATTCTGTGATTCTGTGATTCTATGATTCTGTGACTTCACTATTTACACCACATGCTGATGTTCTTCCTCAATCATCTGCTGTTGCCAGATTGTGGACAATTCTGATTGTCAGCACGGTCCAGTTTGGCATCAGCATGGTTTTATCTTACAGTTTTATACATCTTCAGAGCTTCTATCACATGATATCACACGGTTCCATAAATCTGCAGGCTCTACAGTGTTTCCCAAAGAGGAGCTGAGCACAGACCTGCCCACTTCTCCCCAGGTATTTGGTTTAGAGAGAGAACTCCCTGACAAAGAGAAATTGATAGAGGCTGGTGACAGTAAGGTCATGGAGGAGTTTGACTCATGTAAATGTTGATGGGTTATGTCCAAGGTCATGAGCTGGTACAGGGAACCATGTTGTACCCAGGGCCTGGCTGCAGGCATGATGGATCCATCATCTCCAGCACAGCAGGACTGGGCACTCCAGGGGGTATTCACACCATTCAAAAGTAAACCTCGAGAAGAAAGAAGAGTCACCCTCTAGAGGAGCTTGTCTCCTTTGACCTCCAACTCCTACCTTTAGGCTCCATTCAAGAGATGCAGTCATACCTAGTATGACCCAGCATGGCTTTTTCTGCCACAGGAGCTTGTTTCTGTCCCCAGGTAAGAGCTTGCATTTCAGTCCTGATTCCTGGTCCTTGCATGCTGTTTTCCCACAGCAAGTGATTTTTCTCAGGTCCTCAAGGAGCCCACCCAGCAGTGCTGTAATATATATTCATTGGGATGGAGCTAAGTAGAAAAAAAAGAAAACACAACAAGAAGCCTCTTGAGCAATTATGTCTAGGCACAGATTTATGGATTCAAGTCTCCCACGCCCTGCCAATCACATCATGCTATCTCAAGTTCCTACAGAGCCTTACACTCCCTAATCATAAAAATAAGCATGAAAGTTAACTCTGATAATAAGCAGTCACCAAGAGTGGGTCCAGCTCTAAACACAGAGTCATGGGAAATGCTCTGGGTTATCCCAGCTGACTCCAGCAACATCTTGAAAAGGGTGAGAGTTTCCCACAAATCCTCTGTTGCAGCTGCCCATACAGATGTCTCAGGTACCCCAGGTCATCTCAGATGGCATTAGAGCACTTATGTTCAGAGAACTAAATACCACCGTGGCTGTGTTTTCACCCCTGTGCCATGTTTTTGATTTTACAGACATAGGACCAAACCACAGTCCTTCCCCAGTCTGGACCCAGGGTTCTCATTTCTTCAACCTTTTTTTCTCTTGGACAAGATCCCACCAGCTGGGCCCTTCAGCCGTGATGCAACTAT
Source organism: Apaloderma vittatum (assembly GCF_000703405.1). Classification (NCBI taxonomy): domain Eukaryota; kingdom Metazoa; phylum Chordata; class Aves; order Trogoniformes; family Trogonidae; genus Apaloderma; species Apaloderma vittatum. Next base: position 7,806 of record NW_009727828.1, read on the forward strand.
GATAGCAAGTACTTCATCGGTCATTAGGTTGAAAACACATCATTCTGTGTGCACCATGAAAAAAACAACAACTATTTTTTCCCCTAGATTTCTGTTCGGGGATGATTTGGCTTGCTTGTTGAAATAGATGATCAATCAGGGTGAAGCGTTTCTGTGTTCCCAGTAAAAATTGCCAGAAGTCTGGGGTGGCTGAGCTCAGTCTGCATCCTACCCTCAGTGTAAGCACCACTAAGTTTTCTCTCTGGTCGTTTTGGTTTTTTTCATAAAGTGTGTGCAAATGTCTTTGAGATAACTTTCTTTCCATCATACGTGGGGCTCAAGAGGTGTTTGGGAACACAGGCAGAGAGGCGGCTGCTGCAGGGCAGCATCCCTTCACCCCACCGCAAGTATTTTCTGCATGGCTGTCCCCATTTCAGTTGGCTGCTGCTGCCTCACTCCACAGTCAACAAAGATAAATCCACATTTTCTGAGCACAGTCAGACACATATCCAACAAATTGTCCCTTCAACGGCTTTTTCACCTCACTGACTGCAGAGAGAGCTCAGGGTCAGAAGCTCAGACAGAGGCATCTACACACCAGGCATTTTTTGTTGAGCGAGGCGAGTCCTACAAACACACAGATGTGCTCAGAGGAACCTCCTCCGGAGATGAGGATAATGCCCATGGGTGTTTCTGAGTGCTATTTTAGGGCTTAATTACTTCACTGTTTTATTCCCAGCCTTTTTCACACCTTACAATGGGCTCAGGTCCAAAGTTTGGATCAAATTCTCAATTATGGCTGTTTTCTCCAAGGATTTGGATTGCCCTACTTCTTCTAACGTTTACAGCTATTCTGTACTAAGGGAGTTTACCCCAGTGACTCCCACTACACAGGCTTGAAAAAACACAGACCTATGGGGACAGCAGGTTTGAGATTGGCCTATTTTGTGCAATTTTAAATGGTGAATCTAGCCGGAAAGCTGGGGAGAAGGTGATGCAATATGAGACAAAGCAAAGCAAAGCACTCAGTGGCCCTTGTTCGGATGTGATGGATGCTGTATTTGTACAGATCAATGATCCATTGCACTATATAACATCTCCATTACAGGCGATGCATAATTTTAAATGTGAACCCCCTTCCCTTTGGGTCTTTGTTATTCATGAAAATTCTTGACATAATATCAAAGCACATCTTCCAAGTTCCCTTCTCCTCCGTTTTGGCCATCACATCACGTCTGTGAAAACAACTTATCACACCACGTCTGTGAAAACAACTCACCAGCTCATTTCTGGGTTGGACATAAAACCAGCACAGTCCTTTGGACAGTATTTCGTAAGGAACAGTTAATCATCTTAACTACTACTGCCTTCCTGAATAAAAGATTGTGAGTGCTTTTGCTTTCATCTCTGTACAAGCAGTAAGGGAGAATCCTACAGCTCGTAGTGTGAATATAACACACGCTCCCGGTGAGAATCTGGTTATTCCTTTTTACATTTCAAACGGCAGCTATTGTGCAAAAGCACATCTTAAAGGCCCCAGAGCACTGCTTTTTGCTTTATTTTTCCTTCCCAGCCCCTCAGTGGATTTAATCTAGCAAACTGTCATCTTCAGCTGGGTTTAGGGCATAACAGGTTTTGCTGCTGTTTTCTTTCTTTCTTTCTTTTTCTTTTCTTTTTTTTTTTTTTTCTCCCAGCAGCCCAAACCTTTGCTTTGAGTTCAGGCTGTGGTGCAGCTGAAAGTCATCTCCTGGGCTCTTCTTAAGAAGGGTCAAGGGCAGAAGCATTTCACTCCTTACAGATGGAGATTTGAGATGCAGGAACTCTGGCCCAGATATACTGAGGCCTTTTGACAACCCAAGTCTAGTCTCTCTGTCCCCTGGACTTGCGGATACACATGCTCTGTGTTTGCTCATAGGACTGTGCCCACGTCTTCAGCATCTTAAGCACTGATGGCATGGTCGAACCCGACACCACCTGATGGGCGTTGCTACCTTTGCATTTCCATCCTAACAGCTTCTGCATTTTGGTTCCTCCTGGCCAAATGCAGCCTCTTCTCAACTCTTCATCCAAATCTCTGCCTCTGGGAGAGCTCCTTTTCCTTACGCTCCACCGGCACCTTAGTCCCCTGTCTTATTTAAGCTCCTTTGCTTGAACTCCAGCCTTCAGCCCAATTCTCAAGCTTTGTTTCATCCTGAACTGGGCTCAGGAGTAGCTGTAAGAAAATAATCATAGAATGGTTAGAGTTGGAAGGGACCTTGAAGATCAACTACTTCCAACTCCCCTGCCATGGGCAAGGAGAACTCCCATTAGGCCAGGTTGCATAACAAAAGCTGGAAGCTGAAGCTGCAGAAAGGATTTGCCCTTGGATTTCTGCAGCCACGGGAGGCAGAAATTAGCAGAGGTCCCATGAGAAACCCATCATCACAGGAAAGATACTTCATCTGAGCAGTCATCAACCTCCTTAACTTCACCGCCACACGCTGAGCTGCCACCGGTCCCAGGAGACCGGCACGCTCCCAGAACATCAAAATAAAGGGTCACAGGAAGATCTAAGTGGCTTTAAAAGCCCCAAGCTCTGCACAGTGTGTTGAATCTTTAATAACCAGTGTGTGCTGGTCTCTGGGCTGTCTGCGTTCAATGAGTGGGTCTTGCAGAGCAACAACGAATGTCTTTCCAGACAAATTTTCTTCACTTGCCCCCAAGCCAGGGTGGTGAGCAAGCTCTTCTGGTGTTCGCCTCTTCTTTCTGCTAGAAACTGTTTTGCTGAGTACCGCTAAGTACCTATAAGGGCTTTGATGGAGTTTGTGGATCGAAAGGAATACGGGAGGCTCTGAATTTATTGTATTGTGTCTGATTTTTTGTAAAGGTTCGTGTGTGCATCTCAGGCATAAACTGGGGTAGCTACATCCACGGCTGACACCCCCCAGGGTCCAGCTGTGCTGTTATCAATAGTAACCTCAGCACGTGTTGGCATCAGATCAAGGTTCAATGTTTTGTCTTTGAGAAAGTGAAGATTTCTTGAATTTCACTTTTCGGGAGACTAGAAGAGTGGAATACAAAGAGGCTTTTAGGTAAACACAGTTTAATTGGTTTGCGAAACTAATTTTATTGCTATAATTTGACTTTTAACTGAGCACTGACCTCTTCTTCCAGCCCTGCCTGGCAGGAGTAGTAACACACACAAACCAGCTGCTTGGGAGAGAAAATATGGGTAGAAGCGTTATTTATAATCGTTTCATGGACCACCTCCTGATGTCTTATAGACAAGAGTTAACCACCAACGCAAGGCGGGTAACACTCTGCTACAGGATCTGATGCTGTCTTCTGGTATAAATGGTTCTATCAAAGCTGTGCCTATAACCACACTTGAAAAAAAACCAGATTATTTGTGATACTGAGAAACATGTTCTTAAAAAGCACCTGTGATCTAAAGAAGCATTTGGTTTTATTTTGTGTCTTTTCAAAATGGTGTTTCAAGGGTCGTTTAAAATTAAGTCGAAGTAAGTTAAAAAAAAAATTAAATGTAACTCTTAAATGAGAAAATTAAAGCATTTTCATGCAAGAGTGTTAAAATGTTTCAGCTGTCAAAATGTTTCAGCTTTTGAAGGGCTCTTTCCCACTGAAGTGATGGGTGAATTAACAGGAATTCAAGAAATGTTTCTGACAATCACATCAGCTCTTTTTGGTAGCATCTCCTACTGCCTCTGACTCTGGAGGGGTTGGGTCAGATCCTGCACCACCACAAACCCGAGCTGCTGCTCTGGCAACTGCAGCCACATTCTGACTGAGATGAGACAACACTTGACTCATGTCACTCCTCGTTGTGACTTTTGCTCTCTAGGGCATTTATTTGTCAACTGTCCTCGAGAGCACATCTACAACGAGCAAACATCTGCGCAAACAACATCACACCCTGAAGGAGCTGGCTTTGTGTGTCTCACAGATGAAAAAGGTTGGAAAATGTCAACATTTTCAGTTCTGGCCGTGCATGTGGATGGGAACATCACAATTAACTCCAGCGTGCAGGACAAGAGCTGAGTTTCAATATGTTGTGTGGACACCCCCTATGGTCTCTAAGGAGAGGTAGATTTGATGGGGGCAATCCATCCCATCCAAAGGTAGGCAGGTAAAATGCAAGGGCTGAATCACCTGCAAGTATCAAAATCTCCCTCATTGTCTACAGAAGGAGCATGGAAAGCTGGCTAAGATAGAATGACAGAATTGTTAAGGTTGGAAAAGACCTGTAAGATAATCAAGTGAAACCATTAACCTAGTACTTCCAAGTCAAGATGACGCATCTAACATTGGGATGGCTAAAATTGAGCGAGGGTCTAGAGAACGTGTCTTATGAAGAGCGGCTGAGGGAACTGGGATTGTGTAGTCTGGAGAAGAGAAGGCTGAGAGGAGACCTCATTGCTCTCTACAGTTCTCTGACAGGAGGTTGTACTGAGGTGGGTGTTGGTCTCTTCTCTCAAGTTACTGATGATAAGGCAAGAGGAAATGGCCTCAAGTTGCACCAGGGAAGGTTTAGATCAGGTATTAGGAAAAACTCCTTTACTGAAAGAGTGGTGAAGCAATTGGAACAGGCTGCACAGGGCAGTGGTGGATTCACCATCCCTGGAGGTGTTCAAAAAAACATGTAGATGTGGCACTTTGGGACATGGTTTTAGAATTGGATACAATACTCCAGGTGAGGCCTCACCAGTGCAGACTAGAAGGCGAGGATGATCTTCCTCAAACCTGCTGGCCACGCTCTTCTTAATACACCCCAGGAAGTTATTGTCCTTCTTGGCTATGAGGGCACATTGTTGGCTCATGATCAGCCTGTTGTCCATCAGGATTCACAGGTCCTTCTCCCCAGAACTCCCCAGACACATGAATTGACAACAAGTCCACGCACACCAATAGATGAACATCTTTAACCCAGTATAGGAGATATTGCCCCGCAGCTGTGGCCGTAGGACAGGTTCATCTCACTTAATCAGCTGATTTTAGCATCACAGGAAGCAAAACCCCATTTTTCCTTGGAGGCTGGGTACTCGTAAGCCTTCATGCTGACAGCTGTTAAAACTTAGGTTCTCCTTCCCATTGGCACATAATGTCAACAGCGTCGCTGCAGATGTTAAAGTGGGATAATCCACAGAAATTAACGCTCTCATGCATTTCTAAGCAGGCACTGAACTGCCATATAGCATCTTGGGATTGCTTGCAGATCTGTAAAAATCAACAGGAATGAGAGTGCTGGGGTGTGCAGTGCTGTACACCCACAGCCCATGAGATCAAGGGAAAAATAAGTGCTAATCAGGCCGATCAGCCAACAAACAGAATGGAGAAAGATGAAGCACCCATAGAAGCGCAGCCTGATTTGTATGTGGTGGGAGGTGGAAATGGCTTATACAGCACTGAGGGACACGGTCAGTGGATTTTGACTTGAGAGGCAACGCCTGGATACAAAAATCTTGAGGAACAGCAGCTAATGCAGCCCTGGAGGTCCTTTATTATCTCAGTCACTTAAATCCAACTTGACTACTCATGATGATGATGAGTTGATGACTGCAGGAGATGCCCAGCAATGCTCATTGCATCTTTGGTGGGTTTTTCATCCTGTTTCCTCTCCTGACCTGTCAGACCCCAGACATGCTCCCAGTCTTTAGAGCAATGGAGACACAGGGCACTCTGCACAAAGCCAGGCAACATCTCCTGCTGCACGGATGTCTCTGAGTGTCCCATTCCAAAGTCAGACATAATATGGGCTTAGCCCTCGGTGCTGAGGGGACAACATGGACTTGGACCTCTGTTCCTCTTCGTACAGAGCCAGCAGGGATGTGTCTTCCCTTGACAGGTTTTAAAAGGAAACATCTGAGCCTCCCACTGCTTGGACCAAAGAGCCAAAATACCTCCAAAGCTGAGGAACTCAAAAGTTAAAATTCATAACTCCTGGAACCAAAAGACACAAACCCATTGTTTTTTTCATTCACTGTAATCTCCCTCACATATATTATCCTTTTTCTTTTTCCCTTTCCTCCCATGTCCTCTTTCGTTGGTACCAAGTGCCTGCTCCTATGAAGGTGCAAACCTCTCACCAGGAAAACAGTCTCAGCTTGGAGATCTTCTGTTTCTCTTTGAAACCCTGCCATAGACCCAGAAGCCTGTCTGATTTCTTTCACAGGTGGTTTAACAAAAGATGGCACCTTAGAGGTGTATCATACAAACGCTGACCAGCAGAGAGAGGCCTGAAGATGGGAAAAATCAGGGATTCTCCATTGTGCTCTCAAAGTTAAGCAATTCAAGATGGATCATGGAAATCTCTCTTCCATGCCCAAATCTCAACTGAAAGCATAAGGGGACTTTTCAGGCCTTGAAACCACATCCATGGGACCAGACAGCAGATGAGCACATGGTGCCAGCAGATCCTGTGGTTTTATTTGCACCATCTTTTCCAGCCGTGATCTCACATCCACCTTCTCCATGGCTCAACAAGCCCAGAGCCTGACTTTTGCATACCCAGGCCAGAACATCATTTTCATGTTTAAAAAAGGACTTGATTACATTAAAAGACCCCTTTGAGGATGGAGACTCCCTAGGCACGAGGGAGCCAAAATTCCCGGGTTTCTCTCTAATCAACGTGCAGTGCTAAATCGGGGTTTTCTAGCCTCTTGGAGAAATTTGTAGGCGAGGCACCGGAAAGGCTCTGGAGGCTGCCGTTGAATTTTGATGATGTTCATCCATTATGGATGAAGAGGTTTATGTAAGAGTCTTTCCTTGGCGTTCATCTGAGGCCAAGCTGTCCTGGGCTAAAGACAACAATTCGCAGCAGATCAAAAAGGAGAGAGGGGACAGGAGGAGGGAGAGGGGACCCAGAGCTGGTATTGCTGCTCTTCTTCTAACAACTGGGACTATTTGACTTTCTCCACCCCTCCAAAAAAACCACCACAACAGCTCCAGCACCTGATACAACCATGTCCTCTCTGCAAGGTACATCGTTGCTGCGTGAAATATGTATAAACCTCTGTTTGGACATGAATCATGCTGCATTTTTTTTTTGGATGAAAGCACACCTCTACCCATTCCCTTTGCACCTCGTGGAAAGAGGGACTTTCCACAGAAGGATTTCCCTCCAACCTCTTGGGCGATGCTCTGACCATGTTTCCCCCGAGACTGGTGAGACAGTCAAGCCTTGCTCACTCTGCTCTCTTTGAAAAGGGAGGAGATTAGTTAAGTTTGCTAATGTACTGTTAGATCTATCCACAGATGAGGAAGGAAAAGAAACTACAGTTAATTAGCAAAGATATTATTAATGAGATAACTGGACCAGAACCTGCCTGGGTAGATTATCGCTGACTGTCCCCCGGCTCAGACCTAGAAAGCTTGTTGGAGTGTTTTTGGACACCTCTTTTATTTTATCTTCCTGACTTTGCCATCCATTACAGAGGATTTCCACATATTTGCTCATTCTCTCACAGAGATATCAAGCAGATGAGTGAAAAGTGACCCTCTCTTGTTGAAATCCTTTGCAGAGCCCATCCTGCCTGGCTGCTGAAGAGGTCTGTGTGTCACCATGTTTGTGGATGGGACATGCAAAGCATTCAAAAACCTAGTAGGACCTACAGTGGGATGGGATGGGATGGAATGGGATGGGATGGGATGGGATGGGATGGGATGGGATGGGATGGGATGGGCCACAGCTAGCAGAGGCCACCACCGTTTGCAGAACTACCCATGGATGTGAGCCAGCAAAGATCTTCACCTTGTGTGTAGCAAACAGGCCTCCAAAGTCAACAGGACATCTCATCAACCTTAATGAAGTCAAGGATCAGTGTGAAAGTACATGGCAGATTTTACTGCAAGATGTCACCACCCGGAGCCCAGTCATCTCCTCAGTCTTACCCGAGCATCTAGTCTAAATCAGGCAGATCTTTTCACTCAGCCAGTTCTCGCTAAACTCCTGCCTCCAGCTTCCTTTCCAGTAACACCTCTCACCCAGGACTAAGTTCTTTTTAATCTAATATAGGTTCTGTAAAGCCCATTTCCATGGGCAGAGGCATTATTCCAGGTGAAGCTGCCCTCGGTGGGTAGAGGACACTATGCTCCCCATCCCATGCTCCATCTCTGCTCTCTCATGCCACCAAATATATTTGTAACTTTGCTGAGTGCTGCTCCTGCCAAAATGACGATCTTCACCAAGCTCGTCTGCATCAGCAGCTGCATTTTTGCCTTCCCTTTCACCCACAGAGGTTTCACTGGTTTCAGAAGTCCTTGACAGAACACATCAATCCAGTCTGTGCTGCCTTCCACTTGGTTTGAGGGTCTCACCACGTCTACAAGCATGGGGGTTCCCAAAATATGTGGGACTCACTGGAGCAAGGGCAAAGCAGAAACATGGCAGAGCAGCTTGAGGCACTTTCCAGGATTTTCTCGTCTTCCTCACAAATTCCTTTGAATGACTTCGATACCTTGTGTTGGTCTTGCAAGACTGCAAATGAAAAAAATTATGCATAAACTTTCTGCCTAGGGAGAAAGCAGCTGCTCGTTTCTCTTCCTTGCTTGCTCCTCCCACAAGTTTTATTGTCTTTGCTCCGGGATTTCCTGTACTTTCCTGTATACAGGAATTTCCTGGACAAACCTATAGGTTTGTCTGCACCTTCTTCAGATCCCAGGACAGCCTGTTCATATCCACTTCCCACTGGGCCATCCAAAAACTCAGCTCTAGTTTTTAGCCCCGATCCAGCTAAGATGACTTTGACACCCGCTATGCCTCAGCATATGAGCACTAAACAGGCAAACTTGACTCAGAACACCAGGAGAACCTTTTGCTGTCTTCCCATGAAAAGCATCCTGAAACCATGATGCTTTATTCACCCCAAAGGAATTGTATTTTTGAGGAGCCTCCCTTTGCTCATCATATATATCAGTGCCAATGGAGCAACCTGCCAAAGGAATGAGACTTTACCCCTGCACACAGACTGTGAGTGTGGGAAAACAGGCAGCAGAGATCTCTGCCATTCCCTCCTCTTGGCTTTTGCTCCATCTGAACATCTGCTCTTCCTTCCTCCTATAACAGTGCGAGCACCAGCCTAGGATGGGACATGAGTTTCCTTAAGACCCATTTCAGGAAGGTTCAACTCGTATCAGATAAGAAAGAGAAGGTGGGGAGCTCTAGGATGAGCTGCAAGACATGAGATGAGTGGAGGCAGGGATAAGTTGGTGATAGAAATACCAGCAAAAGAGACATTCCCAGACATGCTCACCTTCACCACTGGACAAAGAGGTGACACGTTCCCCTCACTGTCCTCCCTGCCCTCCGCAGAACAGAGCAGGGACTCTGCAGATGGAGGGGGAACACACCAGCGGGGATACACAACTTCTGCCAGCAGCATCTCCAACCCTTGGAGATCAGCTTCACCCCCAGATTTTCTGCCAGGACCATTTCTGTGAATCCTGTCTCAGCACCATAACCCAAATTAGCTCCAGCAGCTGAAACACCAGCTCTTTGCTTGATAAGTTCCTTTGGCCATCACTTGGGTTCTTGCATGGGTGAACTGTGGCTCAGCCTTTGCAATCACACATTTCCAGCGGGTTGTCTCTCCTGGCGAAGAACAGCTCAACCAGAAACGATTCAGGACTCCAATCCACTGCCATCAGACACAGGAATAATTAGATCTCTGTCCTGCTCCCGTCAGGACTTCACGGGCTGGGTATAAGGGTTTTGGTAGCACGATGCAATTCTTCACTGCAGGGGAGAACTGCTTTTGGGGCCATGATCCCTCTCTTTGCCATGCTGTTGAGACTCAGCAGTGCAGACACTGCTGAAAGATGGGTGGATATGCTTGGGTAGCCAGAAAAATGGATTGCAGGGGCATGAGACAGTTACCTTGAGAGACAGCCCCAGCACATGGCAGAATGAAATGGGGCCTCCAAGTGGATGGGAAGCGAGATTTATGAAGTGCTGTGAATTGCCAGAGGAGGGATGGGAAGGGAGGGATGAGGTTGTGCATGACCCAAAACAGCTGAGGTGTTAAAAAGTCCCCAAAATAGTAGCTCTGCCACTTGGCAGACGTCATAGCATCCTGTGAAGGGGGCACCACATAAACCCGTTCAAGTGGCAGAGAGAGGGAGTGCCATGTAAACACCATCAGGCATGGAATGATCTGAGAGCATCTCTGTGCACCATCTCCGAGCTGTCTTTCCTCTTCCACCCATTTTCAGAACTATAACCCAAAAGGAAATGATGGCTTCGGCTGTGGTGATGTGCAGAAAACCACATCCAGGTTAACCCTACAGCGAATGGAAAGAAATATATTATTTTCCCTGCTCCACTGGAGGGGGACTGAATGCTTCCTCATCTATGTTACAGCATTCTCATCCATCACCAGCCTCGGCTCAGGACAGAGACTTGGGTTAGCCCTCACCATCAAAACCCAGAAGTTTGGTGAGACAAAGGAGGTCTCAAAGCCTCATATTTGGGTGGATGCACATGACCATGCTGGCACGGTGGGGAACTGTCCCTTTGAATGGGCTTCGTGCAAGAAGCAAAAGGGTCTGGTGTCCAGGCTGGTGTAATATTCATGTTACAAGATGTTGGCCAGTGAAGGTGCAGCCACCCTGCCACATGTCCTGGCTGCAGGGCATCACTGAGCAAAGGTCCTCCGGAGAACCCCACTAGGTTGATACAGCTCTAGGTGAATTTCAGAGAGAGTTTCCCTTCAAATTGAATAGGAAATACAGTGGCAGGTTGACTTCTAGACAGGATGGGATCCATGGTAAACATTAGAGATAACATGAGCGTGTGATCAGAGCTTGTTTTCTTGCACCTGTAGCTGTTTCCAGCATGAAGCACCCACTGTCTGGCAAGATCTATGAATCCAGGGAGCAGGGAAGGGAGAAACACCATGCTCAGAGACACCTTGCCATCTGTCTTCAGCAGCACACAGAAACAGTTGGAAGAGAGCAACATTTTTGGCTGAGAAGACAAAATTGTTGTGTAGGACATGACACAGATACACAGCCAATGTCTCTGGGCTCCGTCTGACCTCAGTGAACACCAAGGAGAAGCCATCAGCATCACAACAGAGAGGATAAAAGGCCATGGCTCAAAGTGTTGTAATCAAATTTAAGTTTTAAGGAGCTAATGAATAAATAATTACCATTTTAATTAATCACCATTGTAATTAGTTTATTGACTTATATTAGAATAAGGAATATGAAACCTTAAAAAAAATCCTTACTTATGGTAAGACCTTGGCTAGAGCCAAGATTAGACTAGTCAAGCCAAGGCTAGACTTATGCTAAGGCCTTGGCTAGAGCTAGAGCTGCTACGAGTTGCAAAACTGGCAGAAAATGTTTTGTACGTGCTTCCCTACCTCCCTGGAAATGTTCTGTACTTAACCTCTCTACTTCTCTATCTTGTGCTTTGTGAAATAACATAGAAACATCACATAGAAACACCAAAGGAACAAGAAATACTATCTCACCTTAATTTGTATATCAGGAGTTGTAATCAACAGAATAACCAATAATCATATTGATATAACAATATTAGAAAGGGTTAAACCAATCATTGTAAATGTCAAAATTAATAGCGGGCACAGTATGCATGTTTATGTTAAAATATGTTAAAGATCATGACTTTGCACAAAAAGTGTATAAATAGGCTGAATTTTTGTGATTGATTCGAAGCATTGGGTGATTCCCAGGCTTCCCAGCACTGCAATAAAGAAGTGCCTGCTCATCTACGTGTAGATAAATTCTTGTCGTCCTTGCGACCTCTCCCTTTGAAAATCGCAACAAAAGCACTGTAGCCCCTAAATGTGTCAAGAGCATCCAGCACATGGATGAAATCAGCCCAGGGATGGCATAAAGAGGGATAAAGATGCAATTCCCTGCAAGCCTGCTGCCAGCCTATTACAGCAAGTCTTAGGTACTTACAAAGGTCTTTTCATGATGCTTGGCACAACTTGGATGGGAACTATCGTTTTCCAAGTGTGGAGCAGGGAATTATTAAATCTCCTTATGGTCCATGAATGTAGACTCACACCTCAGGAAGCTCATGACAAACTTCGGAGGCCAATTCCAGCACCATTGTGTGCATGAAATAAAGAAATTGAAATATAAAAACAGACTGTTGAGAAATCCAGGTGTAATTAAGCTACTGGTCAGGATCTTTGGCAAAGAGGGTTTGAGGATGGTCAGGTCTCCCCAGCATAGACCAGTGCATAGCTAGAAGGAGGCACCTGGTGAAGAGAGACAGGTAGTTTTTTTTACCCTTCCTGAAGCTAGCAAGCCTCCTCTTCCACAGTAATTATTTGCCTCAGATGCTTAAAAATATAATGCTCTGGAGTTTGGAAAACTTTCATTTTTTAAAACAAAATGAACACTTTGAACTAGCACTTGCTGGAGCAGATCTAGAGGAGGCCACAAAGATGCTCAGGGGGCTGGAGCACCTCCCTTATGAGGACAGGCTGAGAGAGTTGGGGCTGTTCATCCTGGAGAAGGCTCCTAAAGTGGAGACCTTAGAGTAGTGTTCCTCTACAATAAGCAGGGACATGTTCAATTAGATCAGGTTGCTCAGAGTCTCATCCAACCTGGTCTTGAATATTTCCAGGAATGGGACATCAATCAACCCTCTGGGCAACTTGTGCCAACGTTTCACCATGCTCATCGTAAAAAATTTCTTCCTTACATCAAGTCTGAATCTACTGTTTTTTAGTTTAAAACCGTTATCTCCAGTTCTATCACTCAAGCCCTGCTAAAAAAACCTATCTCTGTCTTTCTTGCAAACCCCTTTTCGAAATTGAAAGGCCACCGTAAGGTCTCCCCGGAGCCACCCTTCCTCTGCACCAATGGGTACCTCACGTCCCCATGTGTCATCAAGGAGGGAGGGGTAGCTACAGGTTTGTTTTTCGCTGTTGTTTGCAGAGGGTTTGGAGATCCCAAAGCTTCAGATGTGTGAGTCATTCCCATCGCCTAACCCACCCATGCCATTTTATAAGCCCTTCCTTGGGAGTCTTTCTGGCTGTTTGGCTTTTAGCTACCGATCCGATGCTCCCAGGCATGTGCTTTGCAACCTGCAGGAGGAAATGCTTTCTCAGATCCTCACGGGTTTGCCCTGAACTCCTCAAGAAAACCGGAGAAAGGGATAAAACCGAGCGTTTCCTGACGATGGAGGGGATTTGACCTGGCATTAAACCCATTGCCCACAGAACAGTGGCTGGAGAGAAACGAAAGGATGGAAAGGGAACGAACAAGTTCCTTCCTATTCTGTATGCCCGGGCTCCCAATGATGCAATCTAGTGCCAATGAATTATACAAACGCTTATGCAATTAGATGGAGCTACAGTCAGTCCTTCGGCAGCCAAAAATAGCTCTGTGCACCAGCAAAGGGCCTGCCTGCCTTCACATCTCGTTAGGAAGAGAAAACACTCAGGGCTGGTGAGTGGGAGAAGCTTCAGACAGAACAAAATATTCCTGTCTGCTAACGCTGGAGGGCAATGCAAGACACGGGCGAAGCACGCAGCCGGCCCCATGAGTTTTCCCCACGGAGAATCCTCTGCCTGTTGCAATAGGACAAGGGGTAACAGCTTTAAACTAGAAGAGGGTAGATTAAATCAGATATAGGGAAGAAATTCCTTACAATGAAGGTGGTGAAACACAGGTTGCCCAGGGAGGTGGCGGAGGCTCCATCCCTGGAGACGTTCAAGGTCAGGCTTGGTGGGGCTCTGAGCAACCTGATCTAGTTAGAGATGTCCCTGCTCACTGCAGGGGGGTTGGACTAGATGACCTTCCCTTCCAAACCAAATCATTCCATGATTCTATGGCCTGTTCTGGGGACACAGGTAGGACATCTCTGGGTGTGTGGATACCCACAGAGTATCTGCATCCAGAAGGGTATCTTGTAATGGTGCATGTCAGGGTGTTCCTGATCCCAGGAGCTCTAGGATGGTGATCTCTCCATATCACCATACGGGATTTGTCTCCAAAAACAGAGAGGGGAGGGCTTTGGTCCCTGAAGGCAGATGCTGGAGCGAGTCCCCAGCCCCAAGCGTGGCACCCATGCCACTCACAGCCAGGGCGGATAAAGCCAGCTCCTGTGGGCTCCCTCCAAACTGCTGCACATTGTACTTGCGGAGCTTTAATAACTTTAATCCTCATCCCGCACACAGATCTCTTCCTCCGTGATGTGCCCAAAAGGGGACGATTTCCTACTGCCAGCCCCCCATTTCCTGGTGGTATGGGGAAAGCTCTGAATAAATCAACAGACTGAAGAGGAGGGAAGGAGGGAGGAGCTCAGAAGAGGTGTATTTCTGCATGGTCTTCACCTATCCATCCACACCTGACCCTTGCAGATCATCCAATAAAGGTTTCTAAACCATGCCATAAACAACATATATTCCCTGCAGCATACACCTTAGCCTCAAGGACTTAAAAGGATTCTTTATTTGAATAAGAAGCATATAGAAAAAATAGCTATGCTGCAACAGGCTGGCATTTCATAGTTGATAACTCTTCTTTTTGTTCCATTTTCTTCTCACCAGGTGTGACCCAGCATCTCTCTGCAGAGCTCAGTGATAGCTGGTTTGTGATCACACTTTTTAAACAAAACCCAAGTCCATCCCCGTATTCCATTTCTAAGCGTTAAAGATGAGGTCAGCAGCTGGTTTAACCAAAGTGTCCTGAGCAGGTCTGGGTTTGAACAATTTTACCATTGAAATCTGAAGTGGTTACAGCACTTTCTGAGGGTAGGGAGATGGCACAAGGTGGCTTATGCTGGTGTCAGCCCACCATAACCTTGTGTGCATGTGGCAAGAAATGCCACAGAAGCAGGACCTGGTGACCTCCCTTGAATTTGAACCATATTGCTCTTCTGGCATGGTGTATAGAAAAACCAAGGAGACTTTCTGAACAGGGGAAGTAATGCAAGGCTCAAGGTATCTGCAAACTGCAGCGTCATATCCTGCTCCCTGTCATCTCTTGCCATCGAGTATCACTTTCCAACAGCAAGACAGGGGATGAATCTCTCATGCATGGTCTGAAAATCTGTGTTCCTCCAACAACGTGTTCTCATTTCTCTCCCAAACATACTGCTGCTCAACATCTGGCATGTGGGGCAAGAGGGTTTCTTGGCCAAATTATCTGGGGAGCAGCAAATGAGGTTTGAATGATGGTCCTGAAATCTACACTCCCAAGTGGAAAAGGGTTGGAAAAGGGACCATTCCCTGTAATCAGACCTGGGGGAGATGCATCAACCAGCTTCCTTCTCAAGCTGCTGAGATAAAATGAGATAGTCCAGTTTGATGGGAAAGGTTGCCATGGGACAGTACTGAGCACAGCTATAACACTGTGCTGGTCTTTGGGCAGAAAGGTACGAGGATAAGGAAGTTAGAAAAAGCTGGATTCTGCAATGCCCTGGGGTGTCCCTGGTCATGACAGTGACCTACAGGTTAGATCCATTACTGTCAATAAAGAAGAGCAAAGGTTTCTGTTGTGCAAATCACCTTCTAAAGTCAACGAGGTGAGAAATCTCCCAGAACTGTCTCTGATGAACAGGACAGACCTGGGTGACCAGCTAAAATGTTGACATTTAGATATTTAAAATCAGGCAAGGCAAGCCTTCCCCTTGTGACCAAGCTGGATCAGCACTCTTCAGCCAAAGCAATGAAAGAGTCTGGGCTCAGGAGGGCACCAGGTGTTTTTTTCAGGGGGAAATTTGGTATTTATTCTGGGAGTACCTGGGGGATTAGCCTGAATTTACAGTAGTCCTCAAAAAGGGATTTGGAGACACTCACCCTCTGTGCTGGCCAGGGCATGGATAGGAGCTTGAAGGAGAAGCAGAAGCACCATCTGGGCTTGGCAGAGATGCTCCTGAGATCCGTGTTCTTGGCAAATCCCAGCACCGCCGAGGCCTTCCAGGATGAAGTGGCAACAGACCAAACGTACTGACTCAGCTGCACTTGGCCCAAGGTGTGGAGAGGGGTGGAAAGGGGCCAGAAACACTCTGGGAGTCCATGGAAGTCACCGGAGATCTTAAATCCTTCCTGGCAGCAGTGCTGCTGCCAGAGAGGGAGGCGGATGGCTGTGAGCCCCAGAAACGCCACAGCGGCAGGAAGATGTCTAGGTGGTACACGTCGTTCTTGAGCAAGTTTGTGGAATAAGGTTGGCTGGTGGAAAGGCGAGTGGTCAGCAAACAGGTCTGCTTCTTGTGGTCCATCACAAATTGAGAAAGATTGCACGGACAGACCCATCTCCACAGAGCACAGGATGAAACCCAGTGATGAAGAAAAACGGCCACAGCAAGACAAATAGACGGAAACTAGTCCTGGCTGCCCAATCCTAGCTGGAAAACCCTTCTTGCCCACCCATGTCCCACCTACCAACCTCCCAGATACCTGAGGGCATCTCAGGTGGCTCCTGGCACAATGGTCAGGCCACCAAATCATGGCCCTGCGCTGTGGACACGATGGTGCAGGTGTCTCAATGTCGACAAGAACTCAAACTGGTGATGCTAGTGGTGACACCAAAAATAAATCATCACCTTGTCACCAGCTACTACACCAAAGAGGGACAGACAAGATCCCTGGGATTTTATGGCACTGTCCAAAAGTGGTCACTCGGTGCAAAGTCTTTGTCTGGAAATAAAACAGAGATTCCAAAATCTGCATTTGGGAGCGTGTTTACTATTTGGAAGGGGCAGGTGTTGCACATAGCAGCATCTATCCAGCCTGCCAGTGCATTTATGTCAAAGTTTTGCTCGTGGAAAAAACATATTGTGGTAGATAATGTTCTCGCTGACAAGTCAGATGTCAAAACATGGCAGGATAATGTTACTGAAAGCCTCAGCTGCTATAAAAGGAAAGTGAAGAGACGATTGCTCCTTCGTTAGACATCAAAATTTGATGGCATATCGCTGTGACTGAAAGGCTCATGAGTGCTCAAAATAAAGCAGGGCTAAAAGTTCCTCAGGATATCAGCTGGGGAGTGTCATGGGAGCAGCTGATCACTTTTAGTCCGCTGCGTGCATGCTCGAGGCCACGAGACGTGCAGGGCTCTTGTGAGTTCTGCCCACCTCCGGCAAGAGCTGATCCATCACCACCAAGACAAGGTTGCTTGGCATCAGGGTTTCTTTCCTCTCCAATTGCTCCGTGTAAATTTTTTCAGGTAGAGCCTGGTTGGCAGGAGCTGTGTTGAGTTAAATACTCACCCCGTTTCTCGTCCCGTCCTCTGGACTACTGAGTGGCCCTGGGGAATGGTGGTGAGGAGCTTTGTTCATAGGGGTTCACAGCCTAAGGGCTAGGGCTTTCTCCAACAAGCCAAGGTCTGAACCCACCACGTCCTTGCCCACCAGGTCAAGAGCTGTATGAACCGGTGTGTTATGCAGAAAGTGTTGAACTCCTCTCTCTTCAGGCATTTAAGAGCTAGACCACATTCAACACTGTTGGATATAGTCAAAGAAGAGCTGGTACTTCTAAAAGGTTCTTTTTACTTCTTAACCTGCATGCCTGTCTTCATGTGAGACACATGGAAGTTGCCTCTAGAAGATGAATTGGACTTAGATACCAAGCTTTTAGACAGTTTAAGGAGCCAGATCCTATGCACAAGTTGCCTACATGTCACCACTGGCAGAGGAGGAGACCTGACACATTTCTCCACAAGCAGCTCAGTCAAAGGAATCCCAAAATTTATTAAAACACCATGACCTTGGTCTCAGACAGAACTGTCACACCGAGAGCAGCAGAGAGCATCATCAGCTGGACCATATCATAGAATCATTTGGTTTGGAAAAGACCTTGAAGATCATCGAGTCCAACCATTAACCCAGCCATGCCAGGCCCACCATTAAACCATGTCCCTGAGCACCGTATCTACACATCTTTTAAATACCTCCAGGGGTGGCGACCACTTCCCCGGGCAGCTTCTTCCAGTGCATAACTCTTTCAGTGAAGAAATTCTTCCTAATATCCAATCTAAACCTGCCCTAGGGCAACTTGAGGCCATTTCCCTGTCCCATCACTTGCTGCATGGGGGAAAAGAGTGACTCTGCATCTCGCTACAAACTCCTTTCAGGCAGTTGTAGAGAGCAAGAAGGTCTCCCCTCGGCCTCCTTTTCTCCAGCTGAACAATCCCAGGTTCTTCAGCTGTTTCTCATCAGACTTGTTCTCCAGACCCTTCATTAGCTTCACTTCCCTTCTCTGGACACACTCCATCACCTCAAATATTTTGCTGTCCTCTGAAGATTGTAAGGAAACTAGTTTCTTGAAGAATTGTAAGGAAACTAGTATCATCTTGAGAGAGTTTGGGTTGTTTGATTATGCTTTTTTTTCACTATTTAAGTTTGTTCTTATATGGAGACTCTTTCAATGAGGGCTTCATAGGAGAAGGACTCCCAGCTCCTTCAGGCATTGGCTAACAAACACGAGTACCTGTTTGTAAATCAAAACACAGAGGGTGCTGCAAGTCAGTTGGGAAGTTACTGGGGATGAAGAAAGTTACCTGTTGGTTTGGCAGGGAGAACCCTCTGCTCTCTGCAAATTCAAGGGCTTGCAGAGCCCATGCCTGCTGCTCAAGTTCATTGCTCAGGGTCTGTCTCCCTGTTGTGCTGCTTCTGGATTGATGTCTGAACACTGGATGGATGATGCTGGAAGGATAATACCTGACAGATGGACATAAAACATGGCAGAAGCCTGCCCAAAACAACAGGCAGAAACATCTCCCCTGTTTTACAGGTAGAGCTCTGTACATCACGTCCAGAGAGGGGCTCAGGTTAGAGTAACACCAAGGACCAGGGGTTGCACCTCTACATCGTGGAGGGTTGCCTGATTCCCCATTATTTTCTGCCCAAACCAACACGCCAAACACCAGTGCTGGCTTGGATGTGAAAAAAGCGACTCGAGGGTACCATCTAGAGCAATCATCATCCTCTTTACGAGTCACAAGGACAAGCAGCGACTGTTCATATTGCTTTTGAACTTTGCGGGTATCATTTATCTACACTCAATGCTCCAAGCCCCATCTGTCTTGCAGAGAATTTCTCTTGACATCAGCCCTGCGTGGCAGTTTTTTATCAATTTCTTTGTGTCTTTTAACCTGCTGTGACTCTTCCAGGAGGCTTTGTAGCAGAAGAAAATGAGAATGCTCCTGCTCTTAACACTTTACCTACTTTAAGAGTGATTTATGAGTGTTGTTGAATGCACGCACCGTTTGCAGAGATAAATCTCAGTCGGTTACGTGTGGCTCATCTCCTGAATGCCTTTTAAGTAAAGAAGGAGGAAAAAGATTCAAACATAAAACTAGAATAGTGATCAGCACAGAATAAGAAGGGATTCATTGGGTAAAGCATCTTCTGCAGGATCTCAAGAGCCTGTAGCTGTCACCTCCCCATTTCACAGATGAGGAAGCCGAGGGAAGGAGAGGTGAAATACTGTTCCCACTTGCTTATGAAGGGGTTAACTGATACAAAAAAAAAGAAAGTAAATTAGTAGAAGTGCCATAATAATGATGTTTGCTCTCACATTTTCACATTGTTGGAGATTCCTTCACTGCGTAAAACAAAAAGCAATAGGACTGTCCACCGGATACAAGTCTGAGCTCTAGCTCCCACATCTTCTTAAGCCCACATGAATGATTTCCTTTCTCACAAGAAGGAAAAAAGATACCAGACCATGCATTTATAGCAAAGCAATTCTCACTTCATCCAGCACTGGCTACCCTGTGCTCAACAGAAAGCCTCCCGCAGCGACAAAGAGCTCTTTTAGCCAACACAGCTCCAACTGGTGCCTCCAGGGCCGTTTATCACTGGTTTAACTGCATGTACACTGGCTGTTTGATGTCCTGCTGCCGTGGCAAATATGAGTTTGGATGCCCAAAGCCACACCAGATCCGAGCATGCTGACTGCATCTGCCCAGAAAACACAGATTTCAGCAGGCAGCCCAGAGCACATCGTGCATGCAGAGCAAAATCCAGGCAGAGATGGGCAAAGGACGGGCTCTGGGGCTGAAGGCTCCTCAACCTCTCTCTGTCCCATGCTCTTCCTCAGCCACCCACCCAGGAGCACCGTGCTCAGCCACAGGACCCGCAAGAGGCATCGGAATCCCCATGTCCCTGTTAATGGCTAAAGCAGAGTTGGTCAAAACATGAAGAAGTGGGTCCCGACACAACTGAGAGCATCTGCAAATCCCTTTTGCTCCGGGCCGATCGCCAGCAGTGCCAGAACAAACCTCACATCCTTAATTCCCTGCTTAAGGCACGTTTCCGTGCTGATCAGAAAGCAAAGTGGGAGCAAAGCCAGTGCACAAAGAAGCATTTAGTACTTCTGGTCCTAAAAAGGAGCTGCTGGTTTTGAACGACTCACAAAGACACAGCCCCCATAACCTTCTCCCAACTCTTTTTACGTGAAAGCCCTGAGACAGTAGGCAGATCATTTTCTTCATTCCACAGTGAAGAAGAGCAGTTTATTCATCAGCTGTCACTTTTTATCACTTCCTTTTAGGAGGTTTTAGACACCTTTTCAGGAAAATAAATCTGGGAATGCTCTTAATAACCCACACGTTTGATTAGTGGTTATTACGCTGAGCCAGGAGGGTGACACCCTGCTACATCCTCACTCCCTGTCTGGGGACCGAGAGGAGAAGTGATTGATGCAAGGTCACCCAGGCTGGCTCTGGAGAGAGCAGGATGCAAGGACAGGTCTTTGAAGGCTGTGAGGAGGCATTAATTACAGCCTCTGCTCTTCCCCAAGGACATATCGCTGCTCCCCAGTTACTCCCAGCAGCGCCAGCCACAGAAGCTGTGCTTAGCACTCAGTCCTGGCCATGCACATGTCTTCCTTTGCTACCAAGGTGGGAGTGCAAATATTTTGGCTGGTGGCTCTTTTGGCAGACGCCCTTTCATGTCACAGGCCTCCATCTCGGCCTCATCACCCAGATCCACCCAAGCGCCACCCCAATTCCCTCCCCTGCTCCTCCATCACGTAGAATCATTGTGGTTGGAAAAGACCTTTAAGATCATTAAGTCCAACGAAACACTGCCAGGTCCACCACTAAACCATGTGCCTGAGCACCACATCTACATCACTTTTAAATCCCTCCATGGATGAGGACTCCACCACTTCCCTGGGCAACCTGTTCCAGTGCTTGACAACCCTTTCTGTGAAGAAACTTCTCCTGACATCCAATCTAAACCTCTCCTGGCACAATTTTAAGTCATTTGCTCTTGTCCTATCATGCAACTCTCTGCCATGTGGTCTCCATCCTGGATTGCATCAGGGAAACTACTCCAAGACCTCCCTCCCGCCAAAAAACAAGATATGTCACCAGGCTTGATGGCAGCCTTGCCCATGTCCCCAGATCCAGGTGCCCTCTTAGATCTCTCTCCACCCTCTTAGCACCTCCCCTTCCTCTGCTCTCCTCTTCTGGGAACCCTCCATTCATGCCCTTGGGTGGTCCAGCCCTGTGGGTCAGGCAGCAGTCAGCATCACTCATCCGCAAACCCAATTGAAGCTTGCCAAGGCCTGTGGATATCTGGGGACCTTCTGGCCATGAGTTATCCTTGTTTGGCTCAACCAGCCTGGATCAATAACACAGCCAGGCTGTGCACCGACCTGGAAATGGGTGGATAGAGGTCCAGGAAGGGCAGAGAGCGATAAACACTGACTCCCGCCCCATCCAGCTCTGACTTTTAGATAGTCTTGTTGGTGTGGCAATCAGCGCACCTCACTCCTCGCCCACGCAGCCCAGAAGATAAAAGCAAATCGGCCAGATCAGACTGAAAAGCAATCCTCCGCTTTCAGCGCTGATAAATTAAAAGCTTCTTGGCCTCTGAGTGAAAGGAAGTTTTCCCACACAATAGCTCAGATCCCATTAAAGCAATGACAAGCAACCACTTTGTGCTTCACTTAAAATTTAGCCAGGAGGGAAAATATTACTTCGGATGGCAAGAAGAGATTGCTTTTAATTGAAACTCTTTCTGCGTTGAGATGCTGTTGACACTTAGTTTTCAATTAACTGTTCCACGGGTTTTAGTTCAGTTCTGTGTGTCAAGGCTGTAAAGTCAGAACAGAAAAAAAAAGATCAAATCAAATCAGAACTTCTGGCTAATCTCGGAGAAATTCAAAGGGATTTAAACACAAGTTTGAGTGTATGTTTCCCTTTGTAACCTTGACTCAGTGGTCTCCTTGCCATTTCCAAGCCCTGCATAGTTACCTTCACAAACCCCTGAAGAATTGCAGTTGGGAGGGACCTTTGAAGTCTCTAGTCCAGCTCCTTGCTC
Source organism: Apaloderma vittatum (assembly GCF_000703405.1). Classification (NCBI taxonomy): domain Eukaryota; kingdom Metazoa; phylum Chordata; class Aves; order Trogoniformes; family Trogonidae; genus Apaloderma; species Apaloderma vittatum. The sequence goes on from NW_009727828.1 coordinate 30,043, forward strand.
AGAGCAGAGACAACTTGAAAGTCAGAGCTGGTTGCTCCGAGCTTTGTCCAGGTCAGACAAACATCTCCAGATGTAGTGTTTGCACAGCCTTGGTGGGAGGTTTGGGCCCTTGGGGTTTTGCCTGCAACTGGAATGCTCCCACCTTTCTCTGACAACAGAGAAAGCCATAAACCAGGTAAAATCACTACAAACACAGATTTGATGGTGTTGCACTGAAAATACTGTTTTATGGGCAAAGAGGAAGCACTAGAATTTATTGCTGGCATAACTGAAATCACAGGAGTCTGATAATTTCTAGTACATATCAAATACAGAAAAAAATACATGCACTTAACTTTCTATCCCTGTTTTTGTAGTTCTGATCACCCATCCCTGCCCTTCTGGGTCCTGGGTGGTTTCACTCCAGTGTTGGGAGTGTTAGAGTGGTTCAGCCATATTTGGAGTCCCTCACCTGGAGGAATATTCATGCTATTGGTTTCCTCTTCCATGCTCTAGGATCCTTGCGAGATTTTTTTTGCATGTTTGCTAATACGCTTTTTCACAAGTTCATGGGCTGGTTTGTGATAAGGACAGGGCATGAGGGGAGTTTTGCAGGGCCTAGAGCCCTCACTGAGCTCATCTGATCAGAGACGCTGGGTCTGTGCTTCGTTTCAAGGCATGGTATGAAGGAAAAATAGAAGATGAATTTTTTAATATGCACAAAGAGATTTTGCAAGGAGGATATGCACAGCTCAGGCACTCAAGGCAGTTATTTGTTGGCACTTACTCAGTGCAGACTAAGGCATTTCAAACTCACCCTCCCCAACGCGACATGCCAGGCTCTGCTGGCTCTGCTGGCATCAGCCTGATTGGTGGCCCGAGCTCCTGAAAATTCATCCTCAATATTGCTGAGCACCTTCCAATTCTCTTCTTTTTTTCCTTGGTATTTTATACCTTTTTTGCATGATTTTCATCTCTGACTTCTCAAGCTGTTATCAACAACTCCATGATTATGCTTCTGTATTTGACTTCCAAACCTGTGGTTTGGCTGAAGAGAAAATCCCTTTCTTGAAAGGTGTTATTCATCTCCACCCATCAAAACATGTCAGTTAGAAGTTTGAATCATAACATGTTGATAGTGTCCTAAAAAGTATGTTTTAGGTTTTCACCGAAGCAGCAAAACCTGAGGGAGCTGATATAAGAATAGATACAGATCTTGAGACTTAGAAATAGTGATTTAATGAATTTCTTCCAAGATGACCCTATGAAAATCCACCAATGTGCAAATGCACATGTACCCACCATAGTCCATAGTCCACAGTCTAGGCCTTAGGCTTCAGTAAATCTGGCTACTCCTGTTAAATAACGTCACTCATAAGACAAAACGAATTGTGATTCATCATAATTTTAAGGAATCCCACAATTAATTCTAATATTCCACAAGTAAGCTATTTTAATCTCCAACACTACAGGAAAGCTGAGGAGGGACTGCTTACAAGGGTGTGTAACAATAGAGCAAGGGGCAATGGATTTAAACTAGAGCAGGGTAGATTTAGATGAGATGTTAGGAAGAAGTTCTTTACTCTGAGGGTGGTGAAATTCTGGCTCAGGTTGCCCAGAGAGGTGGTGGAGGCTCCATCCCTGCAGACATTCAAGGTCAGGCTTGATGGGGCTCTGAGCAACCTGGTCTAGTTCAAGATGTCCCTGCTCCCTGCAGGGGAGGAGGACTTGATGACCTTTAAAGGTCCCTTCCAGCCCAGCACATTCTACGATTCTATGACTTGCTGGGAGTTTCTTCTTCTTCTTCCACGTGACAAAAAATATCTCTTGACCCAGCAGCACAGCCAGTGTAACCCCCTTGGGATTGCTCCAGTCAAGAGCAGAAAATTGGCTCGAGTGTGACTGGTCCCAGCAAGCCCCGTCACAAGAAAGCCAGATGGAGAGGAGCAGCCCTCAAACCCCAGCTCAGTGCAGAGAGTGGTCCAAGCTGCGGTTGGCAAGTCTTCCCAGCGACATTAATCTTCTCATTACGGCCTGATTTAAGTGTTAGAGCTTTTATTGTCTTCAGTCCCTGGAGGTCAATAGAAGGAACGGCCTGATTGTTGAGCAATTTATTTGACTCGATGTAATAACATTTAAATGGGCTGTGAAGACAAAACAAGACGCTCCATGCTTAAGTCTATCCGGAGGCTACTTTTGTCCCTTTTTTTTCATCCCTGGTGATAAAAGGGTAACTTCCCCAGGTCCTTCAAGATATTTGCTCTAATATATTACCCTCCACACTAGAGATACGTGGAGGTCCATTTCTTAGACTTTGTGTGGGTTATTTTTTATTATTTTGGTGGGGCTTTTGGGGAGGAGTGGAAAAGTTAATTTTATTTGTGGACATTTCCTTCCCTTTAGCGAAAAAGCATGATTTAGAGATTGTGCTGGTGAGGCTAATGTACCATAGGCAGCTACAGAGGCTTAAAACCAGCCTTGCTCTTGATCTAGATAAATTTGCTACCCTACTGCATATCTGGGAGGCATTTCAGCCCTCTGAAAATCAGATGCCTGGATCCTGTTACCAGCAACTCACCCCATGCCCCTGATAAGGTCACCCAGCCTTAGATTTGGGTGGGCAAACTGGTGAGTCTTTCTTTGGGAGTAATTTGACGTGAATGAGCCAGGAAGAGAGGACTGATCTGCTTGAAAAGCCACTGTCAGGCTTCTCTGAGTAGCAGTGCTGTTATGAGTCATTAAAACTGACTTAGTGAATTAACTGTTCTAATGATTTAATGGAGAGAAAGAAGCCTGTTACTGAAGTGCTCCGTGGGTTGCATGAGGACAGGTTGTGGAGGTCCGTGGATGAATTTCCTGGCACTGCTCAGCAACACCTGCAGGCTGAAGGGATCTCCCCTTCCTTGGAGGGGTTTGGGAGGAGAAAGAGCACAAGGAGATCAGGTCCTCTGGCAGGAAGGATTGGATGGACCCCAGGGAAATGTACCTCTGTCTGCCGCATGTATCAGAATTGCAGAATAACTGAGGTGGGAAGGGGGCTTTGGATGTCTCCAGTTCAACTTTCTGATCAAAAAGACAGGACACCTTCTAACTCAGTAGATTGCCCTCGGCCATGTCCAGCAGAGTTTTGAGTATCTCCAAGGACAGAGTACCCACAGCCTCTCTGGTCCCCTTCCCTATATTTGACTACTCTCACTGTGAAAAGAATTTCCTCGCATCTCAGTGGGTTTGTTGGTCACCTCCTGTCCTTCCCTGTGCACTTCTCAGAAGACTTCATCCAGCTCTGTCTTCTCTATAACCCTCCTTCAGTGGTTGTAGACTTAGATCCCCCTTAGACCTTTTTTCTACTAATTTGTCATCTCTCTTGAGTATCCCTGAAGCCAGCAAGGGGATGTTGGCTGTGCTTTGAGACCCAGCTCTACTTCATCTCTGCACTCCATCACCTAGATGACCTTGCAGGTCACAGACGACAGGGTTCCAGGCTGGTCTGCAAGAGCCCCAGGAACCAGGGGCATCACCTTCTGGTTCTTCTGGGCTGAAGCTTTTTCGGCAACTGTCAAAACCAGCTCTACAGCATACAGAGGTTGTGAAAAGTTGCTATTTCGCATGTGTCTGGAAACTGATGGCATTCCAAGCAATGAAGTCTAGTCCACCCAATTTATTCTCCGGATCAGGACGTGAAGCAAGTAGGAAAAAAAACAAAGGAAGGGAAAAAAAACACAAAGGACGCAGGGGGAAAAATGGGAAAGTGAAGGAGATGTGAATACCCACATGGAAAATTATGATGTGTGGTGTCAAAATGTGTCCGCACTGCTCTTATCTGGACTTCTTCCTTTTGAATTTGAATGGAGAAGAATATCATTCACTGTGATAACCTAGTTTTGGTGTCCAGCGTGGGTGGGAGAAGATGCGCAAGAAAAGAGACCTCCAAATCTAACAGCAAATTCTGGCAACAGTTTGAAATTTTAGAAATGAGGGTAGACTTGCAAGCCCTGGAGACAGGCTGTGGGGACAGGTGAGTAACCATGTGGCATGGTCAGGAGTTCCTCCTGTGGATCTTCCAGAGCTATTCCTCCACATGTCCTCAGCAGGACCAGAGCACTGCTGCTCTGCTGCTCTCTGAGAGCACTTTCTCCTTCCCCGACATCTACTTTTTTTTAAAAAAAAAAGTTTTGTTTTGCTGGGGTTTTTTTAACATGGCCTAACAAAACTCCAGATAATGACAAACAAGTGAGCAAGACTTCTAGCACAAGCAAACGAGATTTAATCTGTCAGCCCGTGGGTGGATGGAGAAGGATAGTGCTGGCTGTATTCTTTTAAGGTGGCTCCTTCCATCCCTGCCGGAGCTTCTTAAAATAAAGCAGATGGGAATACAGAATTATCCTCGGTGCCGAAATATGGTGCTGCATCCAGAAGGTGTTTCTTTTTGTGGAATCCCTGATCTGACACCCTATATCCACGCTAGTCACTCAAGCACCAACTGCAAAGTGATTGCCTGAAATGCCAATGCTGGAGGCAGTGAATGAGCTCCCCAGCAATGTTTGAGCTTGGTGTAGAGGTTGGGAGGGTTGAAATGCATTAAGGAGACAAGTTGGACCTGAGAACAAAGAACAAGCCCTCATTAGTTTGTTGATAGATACAACCACAGTGAAAAAGTGGACGCAGAAAACACCTCACTTGATTTGGTTCGTACAAAGCTGTTTGGTGTGTGAGCTTCTAGCCTGTGCAGGGCTTTAGCCAAGAGTTCACTTAAGGGCCCTGGACCAAAATCAAGGTGGTCTTTGAGTCCCCCCATGAGCTATGAGGTGGCAATGGCTGCTCTTCTCCAGGTGCTGCTGAATTTTTTTGCTGCTCTCTGATCCAGACTGCATTGGGTAGATGAAGATCCAGCTTGGTTCACACCAAAGACCTGTTGCATTAAAGTAATGGGTCACACCAGGGTGGGAGGACAGGTGTTTGTCCTCTCTCTACAGGCAAAGGAAAAGTTGGGAGAGGTTAAGTGACTTGCCCAGTGTCACACAGAGCAGCAATGAAAGAAACAGAGACCAACAGAGATGTCCCAACTCCACCAACGACAGGAATTTGAGAAGGCCTTGCTCTATCTTTTATCTTCTGCAAAAGGGCAGAAGTAGCCGTGATGTCTTTAATGTGCTCCAGCACTCCCTCATGCTCTGCCTGAGGATTGGCTGTTGAAGGTGATGCCATGGTGGACACTGGGACGTGCAAGGTATGGTCCAAGCACCTCACAATGACTGTTTGATCTGACACAGAAGGATTCCCCATGCCCAAAGGATACGTGGAGAGAAAATAAAAACACATCCAGGGAGCAGGGACAGTCAAAGACCTGCAAAGTGAGTCTGAGGAGCAAAGGGTGACCTTGGCCTTACCCAGGGTCCAGAAGAAGGACAAGCCACTGCAGGGATGCTGTGGCTTTGAGACCAGGCTGAGGCTGGGGGTAAAATCCTTCTGGGAAGGCAGAAAACAGGGGCAATGCTGACAAGTGTAGAACCACCAGCAGCCCCAAGGGAGCAGGAGGTTCTGCCCACAGAACCTAGGGCTTTGAGAGGCTCCACGAAGGGCTTTGGCAGGAAAATGGCCAGTTTGGCCAGCACAGATCAAGCCTTAACCAGGGACTGTGCGGGGGCTAACCAGTTGGGAGCAGACGGGCTCTCGCAGCGCCCTTCAAACCCTTATCAACCCTGTTTTGTACACGCGGAAACTGAGGGACAGTGAGTGAAGACCGACTTCAGGCGAGCAGCAGCTGTGATGAATGAGACAAACCCCTTCTTTTATGCCTCCCAGCCTTCCTGTTCGTGCCCTTTAAAAATTGGGGGGTGTAGATTTGTGAAAGTTTTTAGGCACCTACAGATGAAAATAAGGCCCCAAGGGCATTCTCATGCCTTATGGTGGTGAAGCATCTTTTCAGCATCTGCCGCTATTTGTCTTGTCCTTGTGTTTCAGGAGGAGCAAGGAGGAGCAACCACCTTCCCTCTCCTTTCTTCTTGCCTTTCGCTGCTCCACGCTTGGTCAGTGGGAGCTTTTACAGCTCCTCGGACCAGGGAGGAGACACTGCAGGACCTGCTGCCAGGATGGAGATCATCAAACCGCTGCCTCCAGACCAGTTCAAGGACTTCAAAAAGCAATGACCACAGGATGGCAGCAAAATCCATTTCTGGGGAAGCCTCCAAAACCAGTTTTCCCAGTCCTTCTTGGCTGATGGCATCAGGAGACACAGGGGTAGCAGCTGGCAGTGTCACCACACAGTGAGTGTAGAACCCAACCCAAAGCTGCCAAGGGTTGAGGGGAGGTAAAATGCTCTTTTGGTATTTGCTGGCTGGGAACATAAGCCTGCCCTCAGCTCCACTTCTCGTGGTTATTTGTGTTTCTCTGTTGAAATGCAAATCCTAACAAACCAACAGACAAAAAACCAACAAAACTACCAAATAAACAAATATAACTGCAAAACTACATTGAGATACTTCCATGTCTTTTCAGATGAAACCCCCAGGATTGGATATTTCCTGGGGATGGGGTGATGGGCGGGCTAAAAAATAAAAATGCTTGCAAAAGCTGGAGTTTCTTTTTATTTCTTTTTTTTCCCCTTTTTTTTCCTTTTTTTTCCTTTTTTTCTTTTTTTTCTAGGGGTGAGGCAAAGAGAAATATATATATAAAATATGGCAGGGTGTGAGGTGACTGCATTCGTTTAGATGTGGTGTTGGGGGAGATGGTTTAGGGGTGAACTTTGTAGAGTAGGGTTAATGGTTGGACTCGATGATCCCAAGGGTCTTTTCCAACCTGAGTAATTCTGTGATTCTATGAAGCTGTATGATCTAGCTGAGCTGAGGCTGCAGATTTCCAAGGGTGTCTCTCTCCCAGCACTAACCTCTGTAGGTGGTAGGAGAGCAGAAGATGACCACACCACGCACGGGGCAGGGAGAACAGGCTGTTCTGCTGAGAGATGCCGAGATCTCCAGCTAATGAGTTGGCCTCGTTTCCAAGAAGTGGTGCCAGGATGAAATGGGGTCTCTCCTCCACTTATTCATCTGAACTGGCTGGTTAAAAACTCTCTGTCTGTGTCATTTCTGTGATGGAAAAAAAAAAGTGAAACAGCAAGAAAAAGAATGCACTTTCATTTATCTCTTGGGCTGAAGCCCATTAAAACCAAGGTAAATCAAGGCTTTTATCAGGGCTTTATAAATCAGCTTTATAAATCTATCCGGTATCCCTTCCTCTGCTTCCCTTATTTCTAGAGCAGATAAAAATTGTAGGAAGGAGGAAAAGAAAACTAAAGGCGTGAGGTTTGAGGATTTTTTTGAAAGTGGAGCATTTTGAGAATTAAATATTCTTTTAAAATAAACATTTCCTGATTGACGTTTTTCCTCCCTTTTTAAACTCCCTAATTCCACTCAGCTGTAAGTGCTGAGTGCTTCATTTCATTCAAGACATTTCCCAGAAACGAGGCGAGGCAGAAAGCCCTCCTCGAAAGGTTTTCAATCTGTTTTCAAACATACTCAAGACGTGGGTGTCCAGAAAGGCAACGGGCATGACGAGGGGGTAGATGCACGCTCATGACCTGCAGTTAATAAATCCTAGAGACAAGAAACCTCTGCATGAGCCTTTGCATGAGCATCTCAGCGAAACCTATCCAACAGCCCAGCAACCTGGAGCAAGTGCAGAGCAAGCCTCAAGCTCCAAAGATCTCCACATGGTTGCTCCAGAAGATGATCTGTGCCCGGCCACTCTACTCAGCACCAGTTTGGGTTTAAATTTCCTTTCCGGGTTGATTTTCAAGGACCACGTGGTTTGCCAAACTCTGATGCACTGAAAGACATCTCCATAGTTTCACTCTGCCCATCGTGTTACGTTCTCCTCCAAGGTGCTGCACAGCCAAGAACGAGTTTTAAACCATTCTCATGAGAACTGAAACGGAACAGCAGCAAAACTATTGTCAGAAGGGAATTTCCCTTGCGGCAACACGTCCCTGGCTCCAGCAAAATTCTCTTTCCCAGGAGTTTGGTGGCCTCTGATGGTGTTGTCTCCTCTGTGTGCCATTTCCTGACGTTGGACTCTGCAGAGAGCAGGGGATACCGCAGCCTTATGGAGTTGTTTTCCTACAGCATCACCACAGGGCAACAGGGAAGTTACAGGCTGCGGGAGAGGTTGTTGGAGATTAAAACAGTTTACTTCCAGAATATTAGAATTAATTGTGGGCCTGCTTAAGTTTGGAAACCAGCGCTGGGGATTTAAAGCCTTTTCTCAGCCCGAAGAACAACAGATTGGCATTTCCATGTTTCCTCCATCCTTTCTCTCCAACTCAGAACAGGAACAAAACACCCTCCTCCTCCTCCTTTTTCCATCCACAGCAATTATTTAGCGTCTCATACCCATGTACCTAAGAGCACTGACAGAGGGAACACTTTCTCCCCAACTATCACAACTTCCAAAAAGGAATGGTTCCAGTGTAATTATCTTTATGCGAAGATTCAGCTCGAATGCCACCCCACTGAGAGAGAGGATGGCT
>NW_009727829.1:0-18580 GCF_000703405.1 Apaloderma vittatum
ATATATTAATATATTTTAAAAAATTAATGATAATGTTTCAGATCATTTATTAATATAACCATGGCTTTAACTTTTGTAGCTTTATTTTATATGAAGTCAATTTGGTGAAGATATTTAGAGGGAGCTTGCATGCATTTTTTATGGATAAAAAAGGAAATTTAAAATGGAAGTGCATAAAGTGTGGAACAAATATTTTCCAAAGGAATATCTTCTGACATGAAAGGAATTTTTGATGGGCCTTCTAATTTCCTATGCTGGCTGTAGGAGACCAGCCTAAAGGAACAAGAAGTTGAATTCCTAACAGGTGACATACAAAAAATGTAGTAGTGAGAATATGCTTTCTCCTGACTTGTCTTGTTCTGGGAGTTTTAAATCTTACTGGTAGCAGAACAGGACTTTGGAGCTGTGCGTGACCTTGCCCTGGTGTTTCTGTGGTGTGCAGATACACGCATGGATGTATTGACATTGCGCCTCGGGAAAGGTGCTGGGGTCGACCTCAGGGTCTGTTCTCAGGATGCTCAGAAATGCTGTCCCTTGCTCTCCCACAGAAGCTGTCAGGCTTTGCATGAACTGGCTTCATGCCCAACAAGGTAGAAAGAGGTGGAGAGTTCCACTCTTCTGGCCTGTTGGAAGCCACTTTCAGCCTGGCGTATAGGTGGTTACTCTTCAGATCTTCAAGATCATGTAATTATTTGTTACTATTTTTATCCAACCTTTAAGGTTATTAAAGCTGGACAAAATAGACAACACACACTAGTTTTACTTTACAGAACATAGTTTTAGCTTAATAAATCTGTTTAGAATTTCATAATAATTGGATTTTAATTTTTTACTTTTTTTATTGGTGAAATTGTATTAATAAAACTGATTTTGTGAAATGCAGACTGTATAGAAAATGAGTATTTAAGTATTGTTACTTTACCAGTCCTATGGGTAATACATCTTCTATTCCAAGTATTTTGTTTTAATTTCGTGCTATAATAATAAATTACTATTTTCAGGACATTCAGAGTATTTGATTTAATAAGTGAAAACTAGATTTAAATGCCAGAATTTAAGACAGATAGCATTAGGTAACCTTGAAACAACAAAAAATATTAAATACATGAAACCTGTCAAAAAGCAGCAACATATTAAAAAAAGAGAAGAACATGTGCTGAACATATGCAGTGGGATTTTTTCTTTCTTATAACATTCCAGCGATTTCATGAAGGCAGTCTGTTTTCACTGTATTTTGTTTTTTGTCCTTTCCCTTAGCATTACTCCCAAGAATACTCACACAAGTAAACACTGACGCAGTCGACAAAAACAGAAGATGGATTTTTCCAGGGTGTGTTTTCGTAAGCCTCTGGGCTTCTCTAACATCGCAGTGCCCTGCTGAGAAGGGGAGGTCTCGCCTCTCCTGTGCTCAGAGGGCCTTCTTGAAAGTCTCTCTTCTACAAGCACTGTTGGCCACAACACAGCCCTTTCTCCTCTTCTAGCTCTGATACTCATCAGTGCCCTCCTCGAGCCTCGAGCCAGCTGAACTCACTATTTGAGCAGCGTATGCGCTTTTTTTTTTTTTCTTGGAGTTACTGAGTTGAATAGGTCACAGAGAGGTCACCAGTGGTGGGAGCAGGTGCTAGGGAAAACACAAGAGGGGAAAGACAAGAAGTATTTTCCATTTCTGGTGGTGAGGAGTGGTTTCATCAGTTCACGCTGTTTAATGTAACTTCATCCTCCAGGTAGGTTTCGTGAAAAAAGAAAGGGCTTTTCTTTTTATTTGCTACAGTGAAGACAGAGAGGTTTTTAGGACATAGGAAGTTCCACCTCAACTTGAGGAAAAATTTCCTTGCTGTGAGGGTGATGGAGCCCTGGCACAGGCTGCCCAGAGAGGGTGTGGAGTCTCCTGCTCTGGAGACTTTCAAACCCACCTGGACACGTTCCTGTGTGGCTGCCCTAGGGGATCCCGCTCGGGCAGGGGGGGTTGGACTAGGTGGTCTCTAGAGGTCCCTTCCAACCCCCAACATTCTGTGATCCTATGATTCTAGGTGGAGGAGCTGCTGGTGGGACTGTAGCCTGTGTGACTCCCACCAGAATGCTGACCATGATTAGACAGCCATGACTGTATTGTGTTGGTTTGACTTTAAATATGGTACTGAATTAACCAATAAGAGGTTTCAGAATTTGTTTGATCAGCTTTATCCTGAAATGATTTAGCTGGAAATACCATAATGAAGACTTTTTACAAGAAGCACTGCTCTTTTTATTATATATTTATTTTTGGTTTTAATGAGGCTCTCACACATTTCCTAGCACAGGTGATTTTCAATTCTCTGATGTTTTGTCAGTGTACACAGTAACAGCATCAGCTCTTCACAGCAGCCTATCAAAGTTTTGAGGATAAAGCAAGTCTTCTCCCAGCAGTCTCACTACATACTACAGTTCAAAGCACAGTGAGAACCTACTGGGCTGTATTTCTAGTCTCTGAATATTACTGAGTTAATTACATAGCTGGTGTTCAGAGCAACTGAGAGAGTGAAATTTCAAGAAAGCAGAGCTATTTTTCAGTTTCTCTAGCTGCCTGATCTAGTCGAGAGACGTTCCTGCCAGGACAGGGAGGTTGGATTAAATCATCTCTAAGGTCCCTTCCAGCCTAGGCCAGTCTATGATTCTATGATTCTTAGTCTGTGAGTCTATGATTCTGCTCCACATAGACTGACATGGCTTGTTCCTTCCACCAAGTGTGTTAGAAACTGCAGCTCCCCCATCTTCTCCAAACTTCACTACTCAGGGTGAAGGCCTGTGTAACTGCAGGTGGCAGAAAAGGTCAGGCATAAGGCAGTGAAGATGTGAAAACACGCTAAAGCAGAGCCAAAGACTTCCTAGAGAGGTGGGTGATGCCCCAAGCCTGTCAGTGTTTTAAGAGGCATTTGGACAATGCCCTTAATAACATGCTTTAACTCCTGCTCACCCCTGAAATGGACAGGGATTTGGACTAGATGATCATTGTAGGTCCTTTCCAACTGAAACAAAGCAGCAGAAAATAAATAAAACAAAGGATTAGTTTAGAGTGAGCATCTGAGGCTCATCAGGCCAGCTGGTCCCTTCCACAACAGGCTGCGTAAAGGGGACCTGCTCAGGTCAGCCCCTGGCCCCTTCCAGCTATCTCCCCTGATGACTTTGGAGAAGGTACAAGAAAGGGCTAAAAAGACAGCTATTCCGGATCCAAAAAGATTAATTTTGTACTAATGAAGTACAGTTAAAAAATGAGCAGTTTTCTCTTTTAGAGGAAATTAACAAGTCACAGTTATTTAAAAGGATGTTAAAGCTATCAAGAAGTGCAAGTTTCAAGAGACTGTAAGCAATGTCACTTGTGGCTGTCAGACACCCTGAATATGTGTGATAAGGCTCGAAGGGGAAGAATAGCAAGTGTGGTTTTTTCAATTAAAAAAAGCCAATGGCTTTTCTTTGCAACACTGAGAAGATAGGATCCAGTACTTTGGCATTTAACAAGAATATGCCTGGTTGAAAGGAAGAGTGAATGAGGAGAGAATGATCCAGATCCTTCTGTTAGCTTACTGAGGTGGAAAAAAGAAGAATGGTTATTATGAATAAGACATAAGTTACAAGGATATCAGATTGCAAGCAATACAAAAGATGATTTTCTAATGACAGATAGCAAAGCCAACTTAACAATGTTTTCTGGAAATATTGTGTTTTCATTTTATGAGACAGATGCTTCCAGAGAATATCATAAACACTTTCAATTATTTCTTCAGTGACTACAAACCCAACATCTAATCAGACACGCTGACCTAACCACATTAAAAAAACACAAGCACCAATTCCTTGAGCTGCATTCAGTTTCAAATTGCACTATTAGTCCATGGCAAATTTGATAACTTTTTACTTAATTTAAAGTAGTGTAATTTTGTTAGTGCTTCTCTGCTTTACTCAGGCTGGGTCGTACTCTGCAAAGTCGCCTAGGCTTAGAGTAGTCCAGAGTTCTGATCATGGCCCAGATATTGGGATAGGTTCTGTTTAGCAGCCTAAGAAAATATGTTTTCAGAGTCAGTAGGCGTGTACGGCTTTCTTATGACTTCCTCTTGTAACCTGTCTGTACAGGTCAGGCCAAATGCAAAGCAGCAGCAGATGACACAGTCATTTGGAGTATGAGGTGGCAGACGCTGAAGGATGAGGAAGGCAGCAGGAGAGAATGAGGCACAGAAGGGCTGTGGTGACATGGCCTTGTGAAACTCCCACTGATGCAAATTCACCAGAGGACTCTTAGGGAGGACAGACTGCCCTTGGGCTCTCCAGCTTTCCCTTGGCAAGGTGGTGACTCCAGCCTCTCCCTAGCCATGGCTCTGTATTTGTTAGCTCTGTAAAGGAAACCTAACCGTACCACTCTAAGTACCCAGAAGCAGGACAAACGCCCCGCTGGGAGGATTTGCCCTAGCATTTCCATTTATTTCAGAGTGAAAACAGATGTCTCCTGCAGGGTCTTCCAGACAGATGAGGAAAAGTAATTGAAGACAGGTAAACAATGGATTATCCTCCTTTAACTGTATGGTAGCATAGAAATACCAGAAACTATTTGGAATTTCCACGCTCACAGGCACTGTGTTGCTGCAGATGAAAAATACGTCTTTCCATCCAAACATTGCAACAGCATTGTCTCAGCTGAAAAAGGAGCTAATATGATGATGGCAAAGCAGGAATCATTTGATCTACATAAACTTCAGCATGAGTGCATCCTGGAAAACTATGTCACAAACAGATGATATATATATGAAAGATGACAGATTACACTACTGCAAACATTGGTTGTCTCTGCAGAAGCCATCTTGTCATTTTCTATATTTTTCATGTGTGTCAGCATCATAAACATTGCATGGGTTTTGTTTAAAATTATTAGAATTATTGTTATTAAGCATCTCATTTTGGATGCTCTCTTACACTTGACAATCCACCACAGGTACTTCTGCATGAACTTCACTAGGTTTTATCTTATTTTTTTGCTATTTTTAGCCTTCTATGTGAAATATTTTTTCCATTTATTCATATAAGAGAAAGATTGAATTTTTTCTTTTTAAGGGATAGAACAGTTACCGTCATTGTTTTGATCTGAGTAGAGAAAACCTGGCTAATAAAACTTATAAAGATGATGTTTTCTATCAAACTCAGCCCTGTACCTATCTTTACACAGCACAACTGTATATAAAGCCAGTAGGTTTAGATACTTGGGCCTTTTATTGCTGGAGTTTACTATGTGATAAATACTTGGTATAGGATCCTGACTAGCATGTGAAAATATTGATACACAAAGAGCTTTGTAATATAGCTGTGATATAGCTGTGATATAACTAACAAAGACTATTCAAACATACTTTTAAAAAAATTAGTATCAATGGGGTTAATTTCTATAGGAAGTTTGTAAGGAAATTAAAGGGTTTTTGTCTCAAAGTTGCTGCATAAATGTTATCTGTTGTTTGAGTTCAACTCTGTGAGATACTTCATAAATTTCTAATGTCTTCTTCAGAGAGTTGCAATCTTCTAGTACCCTGGATCAACGTTTCTACATCTGACTGCAAATTTGGGACAGGCAGTCACCAAAATTCATTCATATCCTTTCCTTTGCTGAAGAATAGTCTACTCTCTTTTGCTGACAAATAGAATCACATTTGGAAGATAATTTACTTCAAAATAGAAATATTGATCTTTTACTTAAAATAGAACATATTTTTTGGTTCAGTCTTCCTCGCTGTTTTAATTTTAGAGTTTATTGTTGGTATAGTGGTTTTAAATAGTTGATTTTGTGGCAGAATCCCACATACACGTGACTTCTGGCAAAAATAGCTCTTGGCAGAAGATTGCAAAAGTAGAGCCCAGCCCAAAGCTAGGGTGAAAATCTCTCCTGTGTACAGACACCTAAATGTGGAGGGTAAGTCAGTCTGGAGAGGGAAATTTAGGGAGAAGGGAAGGCAGTTCTGCAAAAAGATGACATTGTAGTCTCTAGAAATAATTTTCTAGTGCATCTGTGGCAATGACTCAGTAGAAGAGAATGAGTAGTCACCATCACTTATGGCCTCTGGATTTTCTTTCTAGCCTTGGCTCTAGAAATAGATTATACTTACTCTAACATGGGCCTGGCAGCTGCCATCTCACCTACTGAGGACAGGCAGGCAAATCACAGCACAAATACTAAGAAGGATATGTCATATCCATCTTGGGCAATTGTCTATTAAAAGCATTTACATTTGTTCACTCTGTGGTCCTCTGTGTTTGAATTACTATTCTAGTAAGGGAGCTTCTAGTAAGGGAGCTACAAGTATGTGCAGATACTAGGCTGTATCTGTGGTGAGAATAAAAGTAATTTGTAACCATTTATTTTTTCAAATTTTGGTGACTGGCTTTTCCAAACGGCATTAAGCAAACTAAGCAGTTCTGGGTCAGAATTAGCATAGTGAAATCATGAAGAATTCAACTGCAATTGCAGTAAGTCTGGTAATAGTGGGATGTTAGTACACAAATATTCAATTCAGAGCTCCAGGTTGTAGGAAGAAAATAAAAGGTATTGGCTTCTTCACTGAATCTCGTAGACTTTCCTTTTTCTGCAACCTACCAGTGATTATCAAGCTCTGAAAGCAAATGAACGAGCCATCTTCCTTCAGGCTCTGCCAGGAGAAAATGACAGCTCTCTCCAACAACCATACTTCAGAGTCTTAGAGGTCATGTTACTGTTTAATAGCCCATGTGCATTAGCTTCAGTTTAGTCATCTGAATTATTCTGGGCCTTTAGTGTGCATCTCGTATTTTAGCTTTACTGTAATTGCTTGATTTAATGTTACTAAAACATTTCCCTCCAATATCAACATAAATATCATCTGAAAAATAGTCAGGTGATATCATGGTGATCTGTGAACCCCTGATTATGCAGGCCAGCAAAAAAGGGGTAGGAGAATAAATTAAGGCTAAGAAAACCACGTAAAGGCCTTGCAAAGATAGATGATAATGAAGAAGAAGAAGATATGAAACAGATATGATAAAAAATTTGTCACTTTATTTTTTTTTCCAGAAAACTCACAAAGTGAAATGATCTGTTGTTTCCATAGAGCAAGAAGCAGCAGGGGAGAAGATGAGGTTTGCTGGAAGTATACTTTACCTCTGCTTTTGAAAAACCAAGTTGCAGCATGTAAGTCATACAGGTCCCTGGAAGATCTATGTCTCCACCTATGGATAGACAGGTGAGAAGTACTTGTGTTAATGTATAGCTGTCTAGTCTTCAACAGTTACCTGGTGTCTCTTTATACACTAGGGAAAATATGGCTACAGACTTGTACAGACTGATCTGACAGCCTTAGAGGGTGGTTGTTTTACCCCCGGAAATTCTACACAACTAGGAGTAACCCAACCCATTCCAGGAGGTCCTTAAGCACTGATCAGGAACTGGGCAATCAAGACTACTGGGAAACAGGGCTGTTGGCTTGCTTGTCTGTGTAGAAACTACTTTTCTAAAGATAAGTGAGATATTTTCTACCTTAAAGTACATGGGAACTGATTCAAAACCCAGCTAGGTTCCATAGTTTATCGTGAAAGGCAGCATTTTTTTCCCTTTAATCTCATCCCAGCATGGTGATGAGCACCACTGGTTCCCACTGAATCCAATACAACCACAATGGCATTTGAGATCACTCAGCTGAGAATCATCCCTCCTAAAGTAGGTAAGTGTTAAGTTGTAACATAATATTCATATAAACTTCAGTATTTAGTAAAATTGCAAATATGACCTTTTGAAAAAATGTCTTCTGTCCTGAAGTGGCTGTAGTCCTACAGGCATTATTTGACAGTCTAGTAATAAAAGGCTTGTGAACATGCCTCTAAAAAGTGTACAGAAAGAGTTTTAATGCACTTTGCCATGGGAAAATTTACTAGCTATGTACCTTCATGAGTCACATATGTTGAATATAGTATTTATGATGAGGTTAAGAACCAAGATATATGAAGAAGTAAATAAAAATTACTTATGCTGTCTTTCTGCAATTAATCTCTGGCATAAATTGGAAATGAGATCCGCAGAAATTTCAGCATGAAAACCTTAAGTATAAGATTACAAACATGAAATCGTGTATGCTATTGAATTGCAGGTAGAAATATTGTGTCTTGAAATGTAATTAATTTCGTTAAAACTCTGCATACATAAATGATGGATGTGCTGCATTACTGTATTAAAAAAATAAATGCATTAACATGTACTGCAGGTCTTGGCACACAATGTTAGTTTTGCTGTAACAACCTTAAATGTAGGGGGTTTCTATCTAGGAGTAAAATTGGGATTTCCTTTTAAAAAGAATTCATTGCGCTATAGTCTTTTACCTTTTTAAAGATATTTGTGAAAAACTAAAATCTCTAAAGCGTATTTAATTATTTTCCATCCTTAGTTACCTTTTCTCACTCACTTTTTGAATAATGAAAGCACCAGATAATGAAAGCACTTATGAGACGCCAGATGAGGAAATGTCAGTTGTCCGTGTTTCCATGCTATAAAACCCTAAGAGACCAGGAACTACATTACAGCGTATACTGGTACTTTAAAATGTTATTATTTGAATTTTTTCCAGTGCTGAAAGAATAGGTGATTTTTTGTTTCATGTGCTTTGACCTCCATTAAAATAAACCTATAGAAACAGACACAGCCAAACGATTGATTTTCAGGGGCAGTGCTATAGAAGGATATTTTGGATCTGAGGCAGGATGTCAGTTTACCATCGCCAGCCTTTCTTCATGATGTAAAGAGGGAGGGAAAGATGCTTCTCTCTTTCATTACAAGGTTGCTGTGATAAATGACTGTTTATAAGCACCTGGGTTACATGCTGTTGTGGTTTGAGCCCACCCAGCCAGCAGCAGAGAATCACACAGCCGCTCGATCACTTCTACTCCCCTCCTTTTTGGGATGGGGAGGAGAAAATTTTACAAAAGTCTAGAAGGTCGAGAAAAAGGACAGGGAGGTCTCGCTCTCAAAATATGGTCACAGGCGAAAACCAAAGTGGGCAGGGAGAAAATGTCCATTTAATTTAGAGAGCAGAACCACCACCAGTTTACCAATCAGTTAGATCAGAGTAGGGTAGTGAGGAAGCAAATACAATCAGATCTTAAAAACACTTTCTTCCCGCCCTATCCCTTCTTCCTGGCTACCTCCTCCCACCTCCCCAGCAGTGCAGGGAGGCAGGGAATGGGGGTTGTGGTCTGTCTGTCACAAATTGTGCGTGCTGCTCCTTCCTCCTCTGGGAGAGAGCTCCTCACAGTTTTCCCCTGCAAGATAAATAGCAGCATGCACCTGTTCACCATACACAAAATATTGCAATACCACCTGTTCACCACATACAAAATATTACAATACCACCAAGCAAACAAGGCACTTAGTTTCCTGTCATGTTTTACCTGTCCCAGAACACTGATAGTCTGAATTAAACAGTTTACTGTTTAATTCCCGGAATTAAACAGTATTCAATCAAGAAATAAATCACAGATTCATTTTCACTTTTGGAGAGCTTATTCCTGTGTCTCTCTGTGAGCTAAACGGCTACACTGAATCCAATGCAGTGTCATATTGACTTGTACGGTTATGTTTACCAGTTCAAGTGAGCACCAACATCTGCTGCAGCTTTTAATATGTCTTAGTTTCGTTTTCTGGGGCAGTTGACTCACGAAAAATGTTTCTTGGGAATGAGCCTACATAATATACAAGGTTATGCCATGACTTGCTTGGGAGTTATGTGTGATAATACGCACCTAAGTAAAACTGAGTCAACAGCTCAGGAAAAAACCCGACAACATTGTTCATGATATATGTATTAAATCAAGCAGCTGTAGGAGGGAATAAAGTGAGATCCTTTGTGCTTTCTCTTCTATATATAGTGCCTTTACAAGGGGCAAAAATTATATCTGTGCCTTCTCTTTGAACTCAGTAAATGCCCTCTGGGTCAGTTATAAAAGAAAGGAACTTCTTTACAGTCACCATACTAAAGGAATTATAGAGCTCTTCAAGGAGGTGACATGCTTTGGGGTACGGTAACACCCACATCAAAATTATAAAATAGCATTTACTATTAAAGGGAATCCTGTTACGAATGAATTTCTGGCCTGAAACTCAGATTCCATCTAATCTTTTAGTTGGTTTCATTCCTTTGAGACAGTCCTGAATAGAAGCATTAGATTTGCTCAGACTGTATAGCATTTCTTTAATGCCAGCAATTACAAAGAGGTTTTTGCTCAAGATCGTAGAAAAGGATCTGGAATTTCAGGTATTCTTTTGGAACTTTGTCAAATCTGTTGTTTTCTAGTACTATGAAGTGTTCTCTTTTTTCTCTTAAAAACAACAAAAAAAATCTTTCCTGCAGCTACCCTTAAGAGTCCAGTTTTACACCTTCTCTTTCTAATCACTTATAGCCTGTAACTAAATGCCTGTCATGTCATATCCTTAGCTGACAAGAATGTTTTATGCATGGATGTGTGCACTCTCACACACAGAGAATCACAGAGAGGAATGTCAGAATGGATGTAAAGTGGTCATCAGATCTATACTCGGTTCGCATGCTGATTGATATATATAATATGTGTGTGTTGATGTGCACCGTATTTGTGTATGTTATCCACATGCAAGAAGATATATTTTTTTCATATTTGCCATTTTTCTGCTCACTTTTTTGTACAGATCTTTTTAAAGAATTACTATACTCCTTCTGTGTAAATAGTCAGCCATTTGATAATTAGGAAACTGGTTATATTATGCTCAGAGTTCTTCTTCTTGGGGAATATTATCTGCTGGAATGTAAACTGTCTGGCAGGTGTGAGGAAAAAAGCCAACCAAATATTCCATAAACCTGTCAGTTAAGGAAGAGAAAATATGAGCTTTTTAACATTTCCCCCGTAGCTTGTGTTTATAAAGAGAAAACTACAATCACTTTTATGAGAATGCCTAAAGCAATTTCAGTGCTATGTGTTGGTGAGGAATGACACCTCTGATAAGGAACAATGTGGGTTTGTTTTCTGATTAAGTATTGAAAGGAACGACATTGTGCATTCTTGGCTCTGCATAGTTTATTCTTTTAAGTTATTGAAAATCAGGAGACACTTCAGCTTTCCTAGCTGACCATTACAATGAAACTGTGAGATGGGAAGTGATCTAAATTATACTTTTCAATTTAAAACTGATCGTACATTGCCAAACACATATGCTAACACATGCTCACTATCCTGTTTTTTGGACTCTATCAAGTCATTCTAATATTGAGATTTTTAGTAAAACCGTTATCAGGAAAATTATTTGGGGAATGAATCCCAAAAATTGGAATGGATTCCAGAGTCCATCTTCAGTGATAATCATGCTCATTATCTAAAACTAAAGATTTCCCACTGGGATCTACAGAATGCTGCTCACAATCTTCGGAGAGAAGACTTGCTCAGTGCAACTGCCAAGTTAAAACACACTATACTTTCTGTAAAACTCTGCCCATTGTTGCCACGAGAAAGTTATGTGACCGTGACTGAGAGTCCTAAACAACAGAAGCAAAGGTAAACCGCAAGTAAAGTGCATCTATGCAGTTCTTAGTGGAAGGAAAGGAGGACTCGAAGACCTTTCTCTATTATTAAGAGATTTAAAAGTCTTATTTCAGGATGCTACTTCAAAAATTCATAAAAACTAGACTGCCTGTCAAAATCTTCTTAAGCAAACTCTCTTTCTACTGCCGGCAAAGAACAACAGGCGTGAAGTGCAGAGAGTGGAGTGAACGGACTAAAAGAAAACATTCCCTGAGGGCAATTTAATCCAGAAATCACCAGCACATACATCTGCCTTAACTCTGGTTTAACAGGACGGCTACCTATACCTATACTTTTTTTTCCCACCTCTGAAAATACTTATTTTCTTGGAATGCGTTCCACTGAGTGCCGGGAGCAGAGGGACGACCCTCGGGGCATGTCAAGTCACTCTCCATGGTCCTGGAGAGAAGGCACGGGCCCCGCTAAAGGCCGGAACAGGATTAAGGCAAAGGACCATTGCTCTGACTTTTAAGCAAACAATTGCAGGAGGTAGGAGGCTTTCATGCGAGAAGTCTTCAACGGTAGTTCTGCTTTTCTAGTCCATAAGTATAATTAGAAATTTGGGGGAGCATACCGCTCATTTCTTCCCATTTGTGCATTGGCTCTGTCGTAATCAGGTTCATTCCCCCCCAAAAAAAACCCCAAGAAACAAAGAAGTGCTTTATGAATTAGGAATTGTACATAAGGAAAGCTAGCAAAAGAATCTGTAACACATGAGAACAGAGAAAGCAGTGGATCTGCTCTGCAAGTATGTGAAAACAGAGCTCAAACTACACCTTGTCAATTTAGCAGAGAAAAAAAGATCGCCCTCTACCTCTGATTGAGGAAGCAGAGATTTGGGCAGAAATATATTTTATCCCTTGCATTCCTTATGGGAGACTATCACTGCTTTTCTTCTTTACTCCACAGAAAAAGACACCTAGAAGGACCAATACTCGACATACCCCAAGATAGGTGAGGTCTTTCTCGTATGAGTAGTGGCTGTGGAAGTAAAAATGAGTTGTGGAGTAAACATTGGCTGCTGCTCTACAGATGAGCTGAAATATCCAAAAAAGATGGACCCATTTAGGAAAATAGTTATCAAAATGATACCAGGAAAGAAAGTGAATGGATGAAGTACTCTCCTTCTTATGCAACTTGGTTGTTAGTTCTTATGTAACTGTCATGTTAGTTATCCAAAGGCATTCTCTTTTCCATTTTCTGAATATAAATTCTATGTCTAGAATGCTGTGTCCAGTCTCCTTTTTTTGCTGATCTCTGATGATCTCTGCTGCCATCAACTTTGCTTAAGTTGCCCTTCATTCTCATGGTAAGGAAAATTCAAAAGATAAGACTGGTATAGGTTTGTGATGTGACTGAGATTTGGGAAGAATATTTATATATATAATTCTGAAATGAGCTTACTACCTTTCCTTTCCTTTCCTTTCCTTTCCTTTCCTTTCCTTTCCTTTCCTTTCCTTTCCTTTCCTTTCCTTTCCTTTCCTTTCCTTTCCTTTCCTTTCCTTTCCTTTCCTTTCCTTTCCTTTCCTTTCCTTTCCTTTCCTTTCCTTTCCTTTCCTTTCCTTTCCTTTCCTTTCCTTTCCTTTCCTTTCCTTTCCTTTCCTTTCCTTTCCTTTCCTTTCCTTTCCTTTCCTTTCCTTTCCTTTCCTTTCCTTTCCTTTCCTTTCCTTTCCTTTCCTTTCCTTTCCTTTCCTTTCCTTTCCTTTCCTTTCCTTTCTTTTCTTTTCTTTTCTTTTCTTTTTTTGAGTATACAAAGTGATTCTCCAGCTGCTTCCAGGTTCAGTTTGTGAGAAAAATGGTAGAAAGACAGCATGAAATATCTGAAAACCCTTTCAAGCTTCCAACATAGAAAAATGTGCTGTTCAGGGAACTGTGAACTTAGAATCCAGTTTTCCCAAAGGCATTCTCTTCTCTCAACTCCCACCACTGATTCTTTGAGATTTCCTCCTCAGCATTTGTGCAGGTCTTGGGGAGGGAATTTGAGAAAATAGAGCATGAGTCGACGTTGTGTTTGCAGATCACAGCTGGTGTGATTCCTGACCCTTGTCACTGATTATTTGCTATCATTTGCTTGAGTCCACTGACTGACAGTCTGTTCAGTGCACTTGATTCTGAAGGCCCCAAATTCCCCAAGAACAGCATTGTGTTCACCAAGTAGATGATTCAGACACCTATTGTTGAGCGTTATGAAAGAGTCATTTAAAATTTCTGTCTATGTGAATTGTTTTATAAATACAGCAGAATGAGAGGAAACATTTTTAAAGCATAAACTATCATAAGTTATAATGCTGACATGCCCTGTGTTGTATAAAGTTTTTTACATTTTTTTTAATCTCATTAATTGCTTGGGAAATAAAAATCAAGCAATTAGTGTCTCTAAAAAGAATATGTACGTATAAAAGTAGGACTTGCCAACACAGCTGGAAAGCTAGAAAGGCAGGTATGAAATAACTTAGCTCTATGTCATCTTTTATAGCACATTCTGTACCACTGGCCAGTCATGGTACAACATAAATAGTAAATCATATCTACTGTAGTGTGTCACACATAACAGATTAAAGAGAAGAAGTCCTGTTTTCATTCCAATTGCACTTTAAAATCATCATTAGTAGCTATGATCCATTACTGGGAAACTACTGTCAAATGCTGCAATAAATCAATGAGTTAGAAGAGCTCAGTACTCTGCAGACGCATCACACTTGCACTTTTTTTAACTATTCTTTTGTACACTGTATCACTTGTAGATAAATACAGATGTGCCTCTTTATAGAGTTCATTGTCTAGTAGCTCCCTCTGTCCTAGTCTTCTATCATAAAAATCTTTCAGCTTTTGGCCCTTGTTTTCATGGTTTTCTTTCAAAGTAATAGGCAGGTTGCCTAGCACAAATTATATTCCATGCCCTGCATTAGGAAGATCAGACCAAATCCCTTTCTGGCAGGAGTACCTGGCAGGAGGACTGCAGAACATTTGCCATAGACACAGGGTAATCCAGAATGCTTTCCAAATACACAGCTGAACAGAATCACTCCAGACCAAAAATGAGGAAAACCTGGATGAAGGAGAATCATAGTTTCATCAGGCAATGCTGATTCGGCATATTCATAGAATCATAGAATGACTTCGGTTGGAAGGGACCTTACAGATCATTTAATCCAACCTCCCTGTCCTGGGCAGGGACGCCTCTCAACTAGATCAGGCAACACATGGGGACCGAAAGGTGATCGAACCCATGACCTTGACCATGATTCTTTCAACCAACATAAACACCACAGAAACTAATTGTTCTTTCTGCATATAACATGCTCATTATTCTTTACACACAAGGCACACGCTTACACAACATAGCTGGCTTACATGGGTCTTGCACTGATATATGCCAGAGAATAAATGAAATCATGTACTTAAGAAGTGGATTAGAGGAGGCTGTCTACAGGGGAAAAATGAATCAAAATATATACTTCCTGCGTGTTTAAGTATGGCCATGTAATGAGTTCCTCTGGTCCTTCAAGGCTTCGTGACCATGAACAAAGTGAGACTCCTTTTCAGTTCACGAGAGATTCTATGATGAATAAGTGTGTTGGGTAAGATTCAACCCACTTGACCTGAGTCAACTGATTACCTCACCTAGCAGCACAGACCGTGGGTCAAATGCTCAGTTATTGTCACAGCCCATTTACAAGTTCAAATAGTCCCTCAAATAAAGAATTCCTAGTAACTGAAAACTGCAAGGATATGAAGTTATTTACCTTTACATTTTTTCATATTTTTTATTTTTATTTTAGGAGCCACTGTACTTCCAAATCTGATGGTTTTTTTATTTTATCACTTCTAGTATGTTAGGCAAGACTTCCATACCATCTGATGAAAAATTCTATTTAGGACTTCTTTTCAAAGTGGCTGTTCTCTTCAATCCCAAACACATCATAAAGTTAACATTCAGAAAATTCTAAAATTAAAAAATGAGTACTATATCTGTTGGTCAGGTTGAGAAGCTGTACTTTCACTGTTCTAGGAAATTTGCTGTTATCCTTGTAGACTGCAGAATAGAAACACTGAGAAATACCTACACTGGGTCATTCTTAACATTTCATGTTCTGTTATAATAATTTATCTCTCCTTTAGAGGTCTATACAGTTAAATTTATGAAAATGTCAGGCTAGTCAGAGAAAGAATATGAAAAAGAACCTCACACTATTTAATAATTTTTTCTCCCCCTTATTCTTTAGTATTAAAATATTACTTTCTATGAAACGTGAGCTAAATATAACTTGTGATGATGTGAACTGGGATTAAGAATTTTTCTCTTCTTGATTTTGTTGATCTGGAACTTATTCACGACTTTGTAGTTCATTTGAATTGCAGCTATTCATGTGTGTGTATGTATACAAATGTAAAATTTCCTTTAAATTAAAAATAAACTTATCTTTTTTAAAAAAAACCCCAACAGCTTAACTGACTTCTTTTGCCAAGATAAGCATACCCTTCAGTGCAAAGGTGTGACAGTGGTGACACTACAGGTTGGAGTATGTAAAGTAATGCTCATTATTCTGTAATTTTTCCCCCAAAACTTTGACCTTCGGTGAAAATAAATAACATTTTGAAAGCAAAGGTAATGCAATTATTCATAGACTGTTTTGGATTAGCTGGCAGAAAAGCAAATATTTCAGTTTCAGCTTGAAAATCAAGCCATTATTTAACTTTTAATGTGCAGTTCCCATAGTAAATTCATTTTTAATGGGATGGTGTACTTGGTTTGTGCTCGGTAATTCAGCTATAAGAAATCTGAGCTGTGCCCCATAAATCAATCTGAATAGTATGCCATAAGACTGCAATAAATTTATGAGCTGCCTTAAAAAGAAAAACAAACAAAAAAAATCCCAGACCGTGACGGTATTTTATGTGTTGTGCGGATAACAGGTCAAGTCTTTAACTCTATAAATATGGCTATGGGAGGTTTTAAAATGGTAACATCTCATTTGGGCCACCTGGAATCCTTTGTATTTGGTATATCCTCAGCCTGAAATTGGTCTTTGGGATCCCTTTCAGATGTAGGGGAAGATCGGTCTATAAGTCACTTCCAGGGAGTCTTGTTGAAGTGCCTTAAAGATAACGTGCATTTGTGCTGCTGTAAAATCTTTACTAATGGGTAAGTGTAGCTGTGCATGTGACAACTCTGCTTGTGTCTGCAAGTCATTCATTTTGTGGATGACAGTAGCGTTCCAGAGTTACATGACACTGGTGCCTCACAGATGTGTTTTTTCCCTGTATTTTAATGATTAATATGTGATGCACACAGTAGTCAGAATGATGAGAAAGGCGTAGAAGCCTAAAGAGGTGGAGTGACCTTTGGCTAAAATTTATAACAAACTATGATGTAAAAAATGTAGAAAATAGGTACTTATGTGGTTGCTAAAATTCAAAATTCTAATGACACTGTAGACATATTCTAAATTAAACTTGGAAGATTTGCAGTCTCTAAGAGTTATATGGAGGTTAGGATATTCTGGGTAGAGGTGATGAAACCACTTAGGGCAGCTCAGGTCCAGCAAGACCAATGCCAAGCTGAGACTCACGCTCTTGCCTAGACCTAGCATGTGCCTCCATGCTCCAGTGGCACATTTATTAGTGGAGGGTTAGCAATGGCTCTGTGCTTGTGGTCCTGACACTGCGTTCCACAAATATGCCTTCAGCCAGGCTCCTGTCTTGAGGTATTTGGGCTGGCCAGAGGCTGTGGGTGCTGGTGTCTCAGGCCTTCAGTCCTGAGCAGGGGAGTAATTTGTGGGCCATGACATGTCCAAGCCCTTGGGAAACCTCATGTCTGAAGCCTGGCTGGAGTGCTTCTCAGTTGCTGTTGGGTAGCTGACAGCAGGCTGACTTTCATACCAAAATTTCTAAAGCGTCTGAAGCACAGAGTCAGTAGTGGTGCTGGGTGAACACGTGGAGCCACATCCTTGCTGAGACACCAGGATGGCTTTGGACAGCCACAACCCCTCCCACAGAAACAAAGGGAATTTTCTACCGGGTCATTTAATGACTAGTTCATGCAAAGCTGAAATTCTTACAGAGCAAGAAGTAATGGTGTCATCATCCCCTTTCTACTTGCAGAAAGTTAAAACAAAATGTAATTCATTAATTCTAAAATCCTGAAGGACGTGCTGAAAAAGGGACTTCTCAATTACACGATGCTTCATTTGATAAATCAGAGAACAATATGCTGTGCTGTACTGAATATTTCCTCCTCTCTTCTCATATATGCATGCCTCCAGTTAACTACCTCAGGTTCTGTTTGGGGTCATTTTAAAATGAAAGTTAATTTTCGTTCAAGTGTACTTGAATAAAAATTCATAGCAGAAAAAAATATCATCCCTTTTTCTAAAAAGAGTTAAAAATATAAAAAATAAGAATATGAATTAACATGCCAGATATATGTAAATTTAAATTAATATCCATGCATATACAGTATGAGATATTATTGTGTACCAAAGAAACATTCTATAAGGGAAATGAATCAAAATTTTGTTGACTTTTAATGTTCTTGACAGCTAATATCATGAGCAATACTAGTGACGTAAGTGACTTTTATATGAATTGGTTTATTCAGGCTAACATATGTGGGCTAGACATAAGGTGGAAAAGTATGAACTGAATTCTTGGATGCAAGTTAAAGACTGAAACGACATTATTTGTATTTCCAATGAGTGATTGATGGGTTAATGTTTCAATTTTCAGGATGCAAATGGATGTCTCCTTTTTTCAACACCTGGATGGCTAAGTTTACTCAGTATAGAGATTACTCACGATTGGTCTGCATGTTTTACTTTCTGCATGTTACTAACCTCCAGGTATTTTGAATTTATTTTCCACCAGAAAGCAAGAGCTTGGAAGGAGTTATCGCCCATTGTACTTAACTTTTCTTCCAAGTTACGAGCATTTAGTTTAAGTCATGTAGAAAATGTTGACAGGTTGTCAACAGTGAAATGAAGTTTCAGTGAAATGA
>NW_009727829.1:18592-70199 GCF_000703405.1 Apaloderma vittatum
CCCTACAAAGAACTGCAGTTCATTTAGTTATGTAGAGCACTGCCTAAAATACAAAAATCTGAAGATTCACTATTGGTCCTGCTGTATACCTGTATTCATATAATCAATTTCTGCAAATTAAGTGCTTTTTTCATGGTTTTATATATTTAAAGACTTAATGGAGATTCTGACAAAGGTCTCTATCTTAGAAATGAGTGATTAAAGGTAGAAAGGAATCTGCCGTGTGGTGTACTTTGTAGGTACTTTACTGAGATCATATAGAATAGAATAGAATAGAATAAAATAAAAGAGAATAGAATAGAATAGAATAGAATAGAATAGAATAGAATAGAATAGAATAGAATAGAATAGAATAGAATAGAATAGAATAGAATAGAATAGAATAGAATAGAATAGAATAGAATAGAATAGAATAGAATAGAATAGAATAGAATAGAATAGAATAGAATAGAATAGAATAGAATAGAATATTTCGGTTGGGAGGGGAGTACAATAATCATTTAGTCCAACCACAGATACAGTGTGACCACAGTCACAACCTTCAGAAAACCTTCAGATAATGAGACTGTGTGACTTTGTTCACAGTACACAGAGGTTAAGTGTAAAATCCTACGAGGTACTACTGCTTGGAGCTGAATGAGAGGGTATATTCATTTTGAGTTGATGTTGCTTCAGCACAGTCATCTGATTTTTGGACTGAGCAGTGAGGTTTTGTGTCTCATATTTGACAAAATTTAGATAAAGCTCCACTGTCCACATGCAGTGGATGTGATTTATCTGGATTTCAGTAAAACATTTGACATGATCTCCCACAGCATCCTCATAGCTAAACTGAGGAATTGTGGTCTAGATGATCAAGTAGTGAGGTGGGTTGTTAAGTGGTTGAAGGAAAGAAGTCAGAGAGTTGTGATCAATGGGGCAGAGTCTAGTTGGAGGCCTGTGTCTAGTGGAGTCCCTCAGGGGTCAGTACTGGGATCAGCACTAGTTAATTTATTCATCAACAACCTTTTCTGCATGTTCTCCTAGGACTATTGCTACCTTTGAAATGTAGGTAATCAGCTATACCACCTGAAGTTCTTCATGGTAGTGAAATCTGTAATGAATATTTTTTAAAGTCTTGTTTGACAGAAGACAGCACTATTATATATCTATATCTGCAGATTTCCTGCCCTATTTCTCTCAGTCAAAAAAAATTTTATAATAAGTGTGGAAATACTTTTTGGAGAGAAATCAGTAAAACCTGAGACGTCCCTCAGATGTTTTGAAAATTAGCCAAAGAAATATCTTTAAAGAAAAATAGTTTTTAACATCTTTCCAATTTTGCTTACCTCGGTAACTTAGTGTTTTAGTGCTTGTTACTGGCCACATACCTCCAGTTCTTCTGAAGATACACTTTGGAAGATATACATACTAAATGTTGTGAAGAAACAGTGTATTTTATGAAGTGTAGCCTTAACAGAGCAACACAGACCTAATCTGACAGAAACAGCAGCAGGAGACATTCTCCCGGCTATGGAAACCCTCCTCTCAAAGCCGGAGTAGAGCAGGTCCCAAATTGCTCAGGTCCTTCAATCTCATATTTCCTAATTCAGCAAGTTTGGATTTCTTTTAAACTGAACTTTCACTAACTGAATTTCACAAGTTTTTGATAGACTTACAAATTCAGCTTTTGAAAATAACAGCGAACTCTCTTAGAAGCTCCATGCTGCCTTACAAACATTTCTTGTCAATCCTACTTCTATTTTAATACACTTCTAGTCTTCAGGGTATTTTTGAAATTTTAGGAATTCGTATTTTTGAGGCCAGATTTCCAAATTCTGTAGAGAATGGAAAAACAGTGAAGTAATCCACTTGAAATAAAATATATAAATATTTGTTCTCTTTTTTTCTCAGGGGACATATCCAAGCTTCCTTGCAAACAACATAGAAAATATGGTCTTTGTAAGTAGGATAAACTTATAAAGATCAAGGCCAAAACCCATTTTAGTATTGTTAAATAGTTAAACTCTTGTTGTAAATGACACCTTAATCTTGAAGCTTTGATCTAGACCATGTTTCTTCAGGATACATATTGAAAACTGCAGCTAGTGTCTTTTGATGGAGCTATCTAAACCTGCAGCTAAACAAGACCTATTCTATTTAATGGAAGAGCTGAAATAAAAAAAGTCTTATCTTGAGATAATAGAAATGTAGATAGTCTAGTGTGTTTTTTCTTTCATTGCAATATACATAGGTGTGACATGTTACTATATACAGCTGACAGAAATGTTTTAAATGGAGAACAATAACAGTGCAAGATAAATTAAATGATTTTTCATTGTGTAACTGTCATAGATATGTCACCTGATTATTTTTCTATGCGTGAGGATTGATTGCTAGCAAATTTTGCAAATGGAAGGTTATCTTAATTGCAAAATATTCAATTCCTTTCTTTATTTTCAAAGGAAACATGAATATAAATTATTTTTATTTAAACATCGTGGTTTCCAGGCACAATAAGAAAAAAAGCGAAAGGGATAAAAATCTCCCTTTGTATTTTGCTGACATCAGCAAGGATCTCAAAGCATTCTGCAAGGCTGAGTGAAATAAAACTCATCAGACCAATGTGTTAGGTTCATAGTATTATCACTTCCATATTACAGCAGAGCTACCAAGGAGGACATGTGAAAGACAGAACCAACATTTGTTTCAACTTCCTTGTGCATTTTACCAATCCTCTTGGTGGTTTTTTTTCAGTTATCTCTCTCTTTTTTTAAAAAAAACAAGCCACAAAGCATTGTTGCATAAAGATTATTTACTCTTCCCCAAAATCTGGAATGAAGAAACCCAGCATGTCCTATATAATGTTTGTAGCAGCAATCTAGATGAAGATTGTTGTCATATTAAAAAAAAAAAAGGCAACCTGAGTTGTGCAAAGGATATGCAGCTTTTCCTTGCAAAACTGGAAAATATAGATGGGAATATTCAGATTGCCACTAGTAGATGTTTTTCTAAGCTGTATTATGCCTTTACAAAACTGTCAGACTCATTTTGTCGAATGACTGCATGCCTTATTCTGACATAGTACAGTTGCCACTTGGGCAACTTTAAGAGTAGGCACAAGATAAGAGGGTATAAGTTAGACAATGGTGTGAAATCAGCTGAAGAATCAGACAGAGATCATCAACTGAAGGGGTAAAGACAAAAATTAATTGTGTAGAACTCTTTTTCATTACACATTAGATATATGGACAATATTTTATGTGTCACATAAGAAATACCCACATCGTAAGTTAGATTGACTAACTTCCGCATGATACCCTCACTCTGAAGAGGAGAGTAACAGAATTGCAGTGGATACAGACATCATTGGGGAGAGCCTGCAGCTCCTCAGCAGGTCAGTGGATTAATTCTAAGACATCTGCTAGAAATAGTGTTAAAATGCAATTATACAACAAGTGGCTGGCACTTCAGCATGAAACAGCGGGGGCAGTGACCATTCTTGAAGAGTCTAGAAAGGCCACAAACATGTGTGAGTATAAGCTCTGCTGGCATTAGCTGAACTTCTGGATGTGTCGTGGTGAGATGGAAGCATCAGGTGGGTACGAGAAGTAAAGCAAAGTTGTTACCCCGAGGAATTATGTGTGTAGATTGGAGGCATGATGTGTGTAGGTTGGAGGCAGACCTACATTTCAAGGCTGCCATTTCAGTACCCTTGAGGAAAGGAGTTTCTGCTGAGCCATGTAGCATCCCACCACCACCACCTACTTGCTGGGAAGGACTACCTGGAACTTTCAGGACTGATCCCTTAACAGGTAGCTATGTGATAATAACTCAGCCTGTTCACTCTAAAACCAGTCAGAACTCTTGCTTGTATTAAATAGAATCGTAGAATCATAGAATGGCCTAGGCCGGAAGGGACCTTAGAGATCATTTAGTCCGACCTCCCTGTCATGGGCAGGGATGCCTCTCAACTAGATCAGGCTACTCAAGGCTCCATCCAACTTGGCCTTGAACGTCTCCAGGGAGGGGGCAGCCACAACATCTCTGGGCAATTAATTCCAAAGTCTTGCCGCCCTCGTACTGAAGAATTTCTTCCTAAGATCTAATCTAAATCTATTCTCCTTCAAGTTAAACCCATTTCCCCTTGTCCTATCAGTGGACACTCTTGTAAAAAGTCCCTTCCCAGCCTTCCTGTAGGTTCCCTTCAGGTATTGGAAGGCAGCTATTACGTCCCCCCGAAGTGTTCTCTTTTCAAGACTGAATAATCCCAATTCCCTCAGCCTGTCCTCATAGCAGAGGTGTTCCAGCCCTTGGATCATCCTTGTGGCCTCCTCTGAACACGCTCCAACAGATCTATGTCCCTCTTATGGTGAGGACACCAGAACTGGACACAGTATTCGAGGTGGGGTCTCACAAGAGCCGACCACGTTTCTCTTGATACTTTCCAGGACAGGGCTGGCCTTCTGGGCTGCCTGAGCGCCCTGCCGGCTCACATTGAGCTTCTCATCTATCCACACGCCAAATCCTTCTCTTCAGGGCTACTCTCAACGCACTCTGTGCCCAGTTTGTATTTGTGCCTGGGATTAGCCCGGCCCAGGTGCCGGACCTTGCATTTTGACTTGTTGAAGCTCATGCAGTTGGCACTGACCCATTTCTCAAGCCTGTCAAGGTCCCTCTGGATGGCATCTCTTCCCTCAAGTGAGTCCACGGCACCACACAGCTTGGTGTCATCGGCAAACTTACTGAATAGGAACCTTTCTAAGAACAGGAGGGGAGTGAGGGGATTAGAGCAGAGGAAAGAACATCTGACACATCAAGCCTCTAACCAGGTGCACTGCTAAGCTCCTGAACATAACAAAATGTCTAGATTCTCTGGATTTCCATGAATGACATTGCCAGAAAGAATCTTCCTTTTTTCCCTCTTTCACAGCTTTAGGCGTGATTAACAGTGCTTATACTTTCACAACTGCACCTGCAGGTGGTGAAGGGATGTATTCACCAGAGCAAGCAATTTCACAGCATGAGCACTCAGAAGCATTATTTATTACTAGTGTTCTAACTAAAAAGTCTGAGACTGCAAAACAGTAACACACACAAGATCTCATCACTCATCTGTAATTTGCATTTTTCATGGATACAAACCTTGCTGGCTAATTGGGAAGTCATTTCACTTGAGACTTAATATACTTTTACCTTTTGATGGATTCAGCATGTACAGAATATATTGTGTTTTCATTACTTAGAGCCAGGAGCAATTTTCAACTTTGCATTTTCTAGTTTCAAAGAAGAGAAAAGATTTATCTGCCAGAGTAACGGATTGGTCCATCTAAATCAGCATACTCCCAGCAGTTGCCACCAGTGCTGTAGCTCTTGCTGAGAGCCTGCCCTTTCCTGATAATTTTGCTATCAAAAAAGACAAAATTCTACAAAAACCTACAGCGGCAGTAGGGCAGGGAAATTCCTTTCTGTTCAAACAACAGAGATGATGATCATTGCAATGAAGGAAATTAAGCCTCCAGTGTGGTATCTTCTATGATCAGGGTGAAAGAGGACTCAGGCTTGAACGCAGCCTTTTGACAGATCAGATCATCGCCTATTCCCTCTCCAAGCACTGGTTGTCTTCATTTCTAAAGCTGTTTGCATATAAATACATATGAGCAGGTTGCTCTTTCTTTTCTATCCATAACTCAGAGGAGGGTTAGTTTTGAAATGAAAGGAACACAGATTCCAAACTGGGACAGCAGCTGTTTGAAGAAATGCTGCCAACATGAAATATGACCCAACACACAGCTGCTGACTTGCACAGGGGCTGGAGGGTCTCCATCTCTGTAGCTACTGCCAGTGGAGGCGTTGGACTCGTGTCATCTCTTGTCATGGCTGACTCACTGGGTGGTGAGTGACCACAACTAATTACAGAAAAATAGATAGGAACATCTGAATGCCTCTAGTCTCACCCACCAACCACTGACATGATTTGACTAACAGCTATGATGTTGTAAATAGATTTAACCCTCTAAATTGCCCTCAAATCAAATCAAACCCGTAATTAATTTTCTTCTGCCCCTCTAGAGGGAAAAGAATGCTGTAGTCTATTTTGCCAGTTATGCAGTCAACATCTAACTGTGAAGTGCTTTACAAAAATAGCGACCTGATGCCCATCTGCAAAGACTACCAGTAGGGTCAAGGGATGGAGATAATCAAGTGATGCTTGCCCAGGTAGGCAGAGAAATATACCTCTTTCTGCATTTGGCTATATTAAGTGTATCTTGTTGCTTTTGTTGTGTCTCCCTTCAAGAAACTGAAGTTACTAAGACAGAGAAAAAAAAATCAGTGCTATGCAATCTAGGACTTTACACTCTGGTTTGAATGACTATGCTTTAGCTCTTATGACTGGGTTGATCACAGGTATCCTACTATGATATTACTATAATATCCTCAACTTCTTAGTACCTTTTACTCCATTCATGCAAGGAACAATAAAACCCTTGTGAGAAATGTGAAAGTGTCATACTTATGTCTTAATAGTCTATGAACACTTGAGGTCTCCGATACCATTCTAGCAGCACACCAGGGATGTTGCCAAGAAGAAATGATGTTAGGTTATAAAAATTCATGTTTCTTGGTTGCTTGTCTTTGTTTTACAAAGCCTTTTCCTACGCCTCTAGATCTCCATAGGGTGCTATTCTAACCTCTTGTGCTAGAAATTCTTGCGTGAAGAATCTGCCTAGTTCAGGCACACAACTTGAGACTGAAAATTAAGCAATCTGAGGTTAAAAAAGTAGCGCCTGAGGCTTCCAATCAGTATGGAGAAGGAAATGTCTTTGGAGGTTTCTAAAGGGAAGGTTTCTGGGGGGGAAATCTTACTCACTTTCTTGAGCATCTGAACTGAAGTTTGATGGAAAGATGGTTAACATCTAAAATATGCCATAGATAAACCACAAATATAGAGTGAATGTTATCCGTCTTTCTGTGTGACACCGTATACCAGGACCCAGTATGGATCTGGCAAAGGCACAGCTAAAGGGACAGAGCTTATTTGTGGTTTTGCTAATGATGAAGTCTGGGGAAATCCCCTCCAGATGGAGACAGACTGTCAAAAGGCTGAAAAGGTGGAAGATACCAGCATGCTTTCCCTTGCTGGGCCACAGCTCTCAGGAAAAGAACACTATGCTTCTGAGGAGGAGTGATGCATGGGTGCAAAAAAAGACTACGCTGTGCTTTTCCTAGACAGCTTTCTTGGAAAGCTTGCTTGGAAGTCTAGTTAGAAGATTACTCTAAAGCTATATATAGTCTAGGATACCAAAAAAAAATAAGGCAGTCTTCTGTGTCTAGCTTGGAGATATACCTGTTAACCTTTCTTAATGTTCCTTACTTATTAGGTACAGCAGGAAATATTATATATTACAGTAGAAAATATATATTGAAAAGAATGACATGTTTGGGCCTATGCATATCACATTCAAAACAACTGATAGAATAGGGGTAGGTACAAAGAGTACAACATACCACTAGTTGTTGGCTGTGTAATACTTTGCAGCCAAGGTATAGCAAAAATCAGATTTTTACGGAGTTGTGGTTACACCCACAACATCTGCCTTCAGTGTAGTCCCTCTTCTCAGGGACTTCCAACACGACTCAAAATCCTCGTTCTTTTCTATATACAGCAGTAAAATATATGTCCTTTGAAATGGGAAGAAAAAAACGGAAAATGGAGTATTACTTCTAAAACAGCGCGTCTGTTAACTGCAGAGAGTAGTTGACCCAAGTTACAAACAAAAGCGGAGTGCCCTCTTGTGGCTGCCAGGGCAGGTAGGAAGCACAGGACTAAATTTGTGTTGTCATGGGAATATTCTGCAATTAGAGTCTTCTATACTGAAAGTGATTTCTATGTATTAAATTTTATTTATTTTTAAGCCTATTTGGGAAAACTTTCCTGATAAGCCAAAGGAAACTTAAATGTACACACTCCAAAGCATTTTTTCCTTCCAGTTTGGTCGTACAGTACTGCATTATTTTTCATGAATGTGAGACTTCTCTTCTAAAAAAAACACACAAAAAAAGAAAAGCAAGGAGTATTAATCTGGTTACTCTCCCCCCCCCCCCCCCCGCTTTATTATTAAATATTATTTTTTAAAATAGTTTAATTTTGACTAGAACTTAGCAAAAATATCTATGAAACTATAGAACCATTAAAATTTCAAAGATAAATGGCAATCAGTATGAATGCTAACCTATATTGTTAATTTTCCAAAACACTCCTGTGTTTTTCTTTTGACTCTTATTCTGTCTTTTTTTTTTCCGTAAAAAACGTACTTGAGATATTTCATTTCACAACTGACATGGATTTAGTCTACAGACCTGAGAAAAAGATTATCTGCAAAAATGATATTGATGAATGTACTTTAAAACATTGTCTATTACCATATTACCAATTTGATAAAAACTGATTTTCATGAATATATATTTTAATTATAGCATTAAAAAAATTACATTTGGTGAATAAATACAATGCAAACAAGAGGCAAGATCAGTGAAAACCAGAGTTTCTGTATTTTTTCCCTCTTTAATTTCCAGACTTCTGCCTTACCTCTACATGGCTTATATTAGGAAATTAGTGTTAATTTACCATATTTACTACCGATTTATCCTGATTCAGAAGTTGAGTTGTCTGTATGCTTTTACAGTACCACCATATTCCTGAATACACAGATGTTCGGTGTTAGAACCTGTTTCTTCCCGAAGTCCTAACATGTTAAAAGAAAATAAACTACACAACTGCTCTTTTTACTGCATCTTCAAATGGTCACAGAAAATGGAAACTGTTCTTCCTTTATTACAAAATAGAGCAGAATAATTACATCTGCAAATGAATCATTATCCGTACAATGATACAGACACAAGATAAATTGAACTATTTAATTAACTAACATATTAAATATACACTATAATTTATCTCAACATTCAACATGAAGTGTGAGTCTGTTCTCAGCATTTCAATAAAATATATAAGAGGATATGTTCTTTACAAGATTTTTTAAAGCAAATCAATCACTTTCAATGTTGACTGGCTCAATCAATTAACATGTGAAACGGTCCTAAGTATGACAATGCTTCCACTCAGCCAACAAACAGATGAGAAAGGAAAGAAGATGTGTGTGGGGAGAGGAACTGTTTTCATCCTCCTGTGAATTCCTGCTCAGAAATTGCAATAAAATTTACTGCTTTATCAAGGCATGCTGGAACTTAGTTTCAAAGACTCACCAGCAAGCCAGGCCATCAATTTTTCTGTGTTGTGCAGAGAAAGCATGGGAGGTAAAAGCTGCACTCAGCTGCTTTGCTTTTTGGGAGAACATGATAGGATTAAGTAATCACCATTTACTACACATTTTTTTTGCTGCTCACTGTATTCGGGGCATTTAGCATTGGTGTTTGCATCAAGTTTTTAAAAATACTCTTTTTCATTATATTAATAGAAATATGTATAACTATGCCTGGGATGGTAGGCAACAATGAACAGACATATGCATACACATGCACATGCAGGGAAAGAAATTGCTTTCAGCTAGCATTGCCAGGTATGTATCTCTCTAATTGTCAGTATTATGTGTAAATATTTAGTAATGTCATAGGTTGTAGTTTGAACTTTTTTCTGTGTTTCTATATTCTAACACCAGTCTTTAAGAGAATACCTTCAATTCTGCAAAATTAGCAGATTTTTTAACTGAAGCATTGGAAAAGATGTGACTGTAACATTTGCTATGCAAGAGCTTTAATATATTAAAGAAATATGTTTTGATCAACAGAGGGCACTCTGTGGTTTTCAAAGGACTCTAATAGAAGCTTAAAAGGGTTGAGTAGAAGATGACTGAGTGTGGTTTTCCAAGAGTCTTTAGTACTGGTCAATCTATAATTTATTGGAAATGCTACTGATTTCCACAATAACCTAGAGTATAGGAATGAAAGAGAACCCCGTCATTTGATAAACTGAGACACTAGGATTAAGCCTGCGATGTACAGTCAGTTCTTAGTTACATCTTCACATTTGTAAATTATGTGCAGAAGCTGAGTTGAAAGTGCACTTAGCAATGTTGAGTTTTAGCCTTACTGGTTGTTTAAAATGTTGACTTTGAATATTGTAAATGTAGATGGGTCAGACACCACTGCTGTTCCATACAGGGTATTTCTTTCAATTCATAAATAGGTTAGTTTCCTGGCATCAGTCTAACTTCCACTATCGATTTTGATGACTGTTTTGATTTCTTTTGTTCACTTATTTTCAAATCAAAATAATTGTGTTTAAATCTAAAACTTGAAGGAGAATTTCTTTAGAGCAAATTAAGTATCTTTAGCCTGACTAGAATGCACAGAAGTGGAGTAATGTAGTGAAGATATAATAGAATTAACTGTAACTATCTATTGATGTAATGTAAAAGGTCGCAAATAGCTTAAACTGAGCTGAAATTTTCAAATAGAAGCCAAACTATGAGAACTTGGCAGGAGCACTGCATGCAAATTTATTATACATTAAGGTAGCATAAAGTAGACTGATCCTGCTAAAACTCCTAAAACTCAAACTGGGAAAGCGATGCTGCATGCTTACGCCGGAGGACGCGGAGTTAAGCACCGGCAGTTCTAGGTGGGTGCCTGACTCTCTTTAACAAAACCTGCAAGCATGTGATCACTGTGTAAAGGTGGGTGAACACTCCTTAGGTGTGTAGGTAGCTCTAGCTGGAGGAAGGGGTGCTAAGGGTTAAGGCACAGTGCAATAGGTCTTCATTTTATTTATTCATCTCTATTAAACCCCCAGAGAATTACTGTATAGTGCGTGTTTAATTACAGACGGTAAGAGAGTCAGTGAAGAACCAAAGTTTAGGAGGTAAATTCTTATCTCCTTGCCATGCCTGTGAGTGTGAAACGAGTCGAAGGATTTCAGTGAAGCCGATGGAAGCGTACGTGGATCAGAGCCCAGCCCTCACACAGAACGAGGATTCCTTTCTTGCAAACCGGGCGAGTAGAAGTTAAAAGCTGTTTTCCTTGCTTTAATACTTACATTTGCCAACAGCTGTTTCAGCATTTATAAACACAATTCCCACTGTCTGCCAAATAACTATAAGTTCATTTCTACATATTTTTGAGCAGTAGGCATAATTGCGTCCAATTAAATACATTTATGCTTTCACATCTTACAAATCCATAGTAGATATGAATTGTTGCAAGATATTGTATCCAAACAAAAATTTCACGAGGAGTTTGAGGCAGGTTGTCTTCAGAAGGTTATGAAGAAATAATTTTAGGCACGGTCAGGTTGTTGTATTTCACAGTTCCTTCCAGCTGGAGTGCACAGTGTCTGGTAAGTGACGGCATGACTCGGGGCAGCAGGCTGTAAGAGATTCAGGTGTTTTTTCTGTCTCCAGCTTGCTTGCAGTGGGCTGTTTTAACATTAAAGACACACAGAAAAAATCTTTTTGTGGAAGGAGACCTTCAGAGTGCTGGCAGAAAACGTCATTTCTCTACAGGGTATGTTCTGTCCCTCTGGAAAGTTAAACTGATGTTAAAGTTGCTGAACACTTGTTCCCACAGAAAAATGTGTGTTGGATTTGCTCAAATACGAAGGTGTGTGATGCTAGCAGACACCCAGCTTGCGAGGGTGCAGCTACACAGAGTGAGTTTTGGTTCTTCCTATAAAATGCCTTTCACCATACAACATTTAATCTTATGTGTTCTGCCACGGTCCTGGGGAACACTTTGTTTTAAGTGTGCCAGCATTATTAATTCATGTGCTATTCGCTGTGATAACACTGATCATAATTAGCTTGTTCTGTAGCCTTGTGAATGTCGTAAGGAGTCGCACGGAATTCCGCTGCAGTGCAGAATTAATTAAGGTGCCACCTAATTTTCGCAGAGAAGCAAGTGCATGTGTGATCTGTCTCATGAAGTAACTGCCTTAACATCTCAGAATGTTCAAAATATTTGAAGTGTATGGCTGTTGTGAGTATGTTGGATATATTCCCTTTCTGCGGAAAATTGTGTATACTGTGTGGATAAATTATGCAAGAACAACATTGTCTAAAATATAATACACATGTGCCTACTCTGTATGTCATTATGTAAAGTATATTACACTGCATTTAATACTAGTATTAAGTGCTGATATTTCTTTATACTTTACAAAACATGAATAACCAGGCTGTCTTTTCAGAACTTAAAAGCAAAGCTATACAAGAAATATCTTTAAATCTTAAGAAAACACTCTCCTGTCGGGTTTCTAAAACTGTAGTCCACATACATATATTAATATACAGCAGCTGAAGTAGTTTTGTCTTCAGAAATGCTATATAGTAGCTTAAGTAATCTGCTTGCTACAATGTCATTTTGAACTAAATAATCTCCTTTAAGTGAAAAACGGCATAAAATTGTTATTTTTTAAAAAGTACGTTGTAAATCTGAAAATTAGTATACTGCAAAACAAAAATACATGTTCAATTTCGCAGTAACTTAGTGAAGTACATACACAGATACAGGATGTCAGCACGTCCCTTAAACTAATATTTTCAGGGGTTATTAACTTTGTTGGGGAAAGTACTTCTAGGTAAAAATTGAGCAGGCAGGGTCTCAGCCTGCAAACTGATTTTCTGTGCTACAGTTTCTTGAACATTCAAAATTACTCATTTTATAATGATGGAGAGGGCAGATATATGTAAAGTGTGTAACTATGTTGTGTGTTCTCACAAAACCAAATCACTCTCCATAAAATATTTGGCATGTCTGTTTTGGCTTGTTCATTATTCCTAGGTTTCTGTGAGAGTGTATGTGAATTTTTCATTTTGCTGTCCTAAAACACG
Organism: Apaloderma vittatum; assembly: GCF_000703405.1. Lineage (NCBI taxonomy): Eukaryota > Metazoa > Chordata > Aves > Trogoniformes > Trogonidae > Apaloderma > Apaloderma vittatum. Next base: position 31,417 of record NW_009727829.1, read on the forward strand.
CTTTGGTTACCAAAGGAAAGTTTTAAAAGTGAAAAAAGAATGCCGTATGATTTAGGCTGTTGCCTCATGTCTGAATCGAATTCAATAATATATTAGTCCACAAAGTCCTCTGCATGAATTTTTCTTGGTCTACATGAAGGAACCAAGGGAATTAAAAATAAACAAAATCCAGCTAGTAAATGTCTAAAAATAATATTGATTTCTTTTACAGTCCAAACCTGCACTGTGGAACACTCTCATCATTGGAAATCAATGGCAAAATTTTAATTTACTTCAACAGGACCTGCATATCATCTGTGAAATTTAAGGTTCAGACTATGCTATATTTTTTAACCCTCTGCACTGCAAACCTCAGCATGAATAGAGATTTGCTCTTATTTAATAAGTAGTTATGACTCTCAATAGCAATAAGAGGTATTATGTACTAAGTGGAAGAGGAATCGCAATATTCTATGCAATATTAATGAGTAAGACAGCAAATACGAGACATTTAAATAACAGCATAGTCAGGTTCAAGATTATATTTCTTATGATATGAGAGGCAAATAATTTCTTTTTCAACACAAAACTGAGGAAATGTGATCTTACTTTAGGAAAAAACCCACAATATTCAATTTATAACTTCTTAGATAGAAATTCTGTCACCTGGCTTTTTTGTGGAGCTATGCCCTGCTTTCGGGAGTGCAAGTAGAGGTGTTCAGGTGCCCGTCGTACCCACCAGTGGGTTTTTCAGAATTATTAAAGTCAAGCCCTGAATTCAACTCCCCAATATGAACAGAAATGCCTTTCACTCTATGATTTCTAATTTTCAGATTTTGGGCTCTTTGTTTCCTAGAACCACTAAAACTCGCGCCTCACAATCCTCCTAGATTTGTAGTCTGAATTTGTTTAGGCAACAACCTCCTAAAAGCCAAATTCACTTTGGCAGCCTCAATGTTTCACTAAACGTTTTTAAGCTTGTGAGGTGTTTGTCACCTCCTTATAACTCCCAGAGTAAGAACTTTCAAAATCCATTTGATTGGTCGTTAGGATGGTATATTTCATTTAGTCTTGAATTTCTGTAATGTTTCTTATATGGAAGGAGAAGCGGGTCCTGACTCATTCAGCTCATATTTCAGTTTGACCTTCCCAAACACCACTTGGATCTTCCTCACACGTAGCTGGATTTAGTCACCTCCTTGGAAATACTCTACGAGCAATTTCTATAGTGCTGTATTTCGTGTTCTCCTACGATTTAGGTGAGCAAATCCATTTCTTTTCTCTCAAAGTTTTCTAACACCCCCCAAGAAAATAAAAAAACAACTTGATATATTTTCTTGGTCTCCAAAGAATTCAAAGAAACGCTTGAAAAATATGAGACAGATCCAGATTCTCCATCTCCAGCTGTTTTCTGTTATGCAGTGGTACAGCAAAAAGGAGCAGAGGGGCATAGGATACCCCTCCTTACGCTCTTTGCTTACAGAAAGTAAGCTGCAACAAGAATTAGTCAGACTATGTATTTTGGAAAACATGGCATAGTTTTGGTGCCAATAAAAGAAACCTGTAGTTGAGACGGAATTAGGTACTACAATCAGAAAACAGTATTTTCTCTTAATACTCTAATATATACTGAAATGAAAGCATATGATAACTGTGGAGTTCATAAGAATCAAAACAGTGAAAGGAATGTTAACCAGTAGGGTTGGTATGAAAAGACTAAAGAAGAGTTAGAGGGAATTCCATAGAGCTGATTAACCCTGCAAAATCTCCTACTAAGGTATGCGTTTATCATAGTGGACTAGTCCCATGTTAATACAACATTCAATTATAATACTTGCAACCTCAGTGTCAGCACAAAAGGGGCGTTCTTTAAACTTGAATAGAAGGATCATGAATACAACATTGTCATACGCTTTTTCTTCATTTCTGATTTGCTTAGTTTCTCTTCACTAGTGGAAAGAACACATTTTTCTTCCAAATAGTTACTATGATAATAATAATTAAAATAGTGATAATAATAAATAACAAAGAGACCAGAATACAGATTAGAGCTGAAGCTTATCCGGAGCATGAACTACCACATCATATAAGAAGTATCTTGTAAATTTTTGTATTCACAGAGAAGTCGCATCAGTTAGATTGTACCATTGCCAATGATGTATAGTGTGTAACCAGGTATTACTAAGTCATAATAGTTTTAGATCAGATCATGAAATAATGAAGTTTACAGAAAAATAAGATTGCTTTTGCGTACCTTGATTCATATACAAAACTTAAACAGATTGCTCTTTAAATCAAAAGGAAAATGGGATTTGAAATAAATAGCACCTTTGGAGAAACCAACTTAGTAACTGCATGTATGCTGCAGTCTCTGTCTCATAGATATCCTTTAGGAATCGTAAGGATTTCTCAGTGCCTCTTGGCTTAACTGCATGACATCTGAGCTCAGGACAGTGACATATACAGTAACACTTCTATTGCTCCTGCTTGACTTAGCATCTGATCTCCTCATCTCTCCTTGTTAGGCGAAGCAGGTCTTTGAACTCAGATCTTGGCAAATCAGAAGGATTTTCCTGACAACTTCTCTAATCATTGTAGCACCTAAGGGTGTCACTTTGAATTCATAAGCACATGCATTTGCTAGCAGGTGTCTAATTTAGGCTCCATAAAACCCGCCATGAAGATGAATTCTTTGATATTTGTATGTGCGTGTCTTTCAAGAGCCTAAGCACACTGCTGGAGAGTGATGCATGGCATTTTTAGCTTTTAAAACCCAAAATAAAGGATGATCAGATCTTTTTCACATTTTCTTTTGGAATTATAAAACTGTGGGTAAAACACAGATTAGAGAAAAATGGTGGAACTGTAACAGAATAATCAGTTAGTTGAGTTTGGAAGAGTTCTCTGGAGATTGCCTAGTCCAGTCTCCTGCTCAGAGCAGGGTCAGCCTCAGCAGGCTGCTCAGGAAGACAAAAGACAAGTTCTGAGCACAAGGATAGTAGGTTTTCATGACTAGGTCACCTCAGCTGCTGTACGACATCAGGCTATTCATTAACTGCTTTCTACCTGAGGGGACTCATCTGTGGCAGAAAGATGTTAAATTCTAGCGCAATTCCTCAATTTTCCATAATTTCTAGAAAAACTCCTTTCCAATAGAAGTGGAAGATTCTCCTAAGATAATTTTAAAATCTGCTTTAAGACTTTAAGACTACCACCTGCATGTTACACATTATCGTAATATCAACGTTATTGTAGCTCCTCTCTTCACAGAGCCTGTCAATATAAACTCATCCATCCATGACCATCAGAGAAACACCTCCTGCTGACTTCCTGCAACTAGTTGTAGTGCTGAGTGTGGGGCAGCAACTTACCTGGCAAAAACTGTAACTTCTTCTGTGAACATCGTGAGCAATACGCCAATATTCAATAAGAGCTCACAATAATCACCCTTTTAAGTACCATGCAAAGAATAGTGGAAGATGACAATTCCTGTTGGATACTCCCAACATGTGTTCTGTCCTAGAACCATGTCCCTTAGATTGCATGGAAACTCATACCCAAAAAAACCCGAAAAAAACAAACAAAGAAGAAAAATCTATTTCAAGTGTCACATAGGCATTTGAGAAAAGGTCTCTTAAGCATTAGGCCATTGTTTAAGCTTCAGCTATCCAGGCACGCAAGGCCAACACTCAGATGAAAAATGTTTCTCAGATGAGAAATGTTTTGTCGTTTTTAGGAGCAATGCAGAAGTGAATTTCATATTCATTTGTACTGCTTAGCAGAGATAATATGGCAAGAAGCAAATGGATCATCATTTCATCTTTGAGCTCCTGAGGATTCATTTATAAGAATTCCTGCAACCAAGCACACAGTCAGGTGTCTGGTTTCTGTATGAACCTGAAGTCTTTCCCATATGAGCCTGAATTCCTCATCCTATATTTCATTCCCTGTTATTCCCTCTATACCATCTCAAACTCTCCATTATTAATTCAGTCCTTCAGGTTCTCCCAGCAAAGGGTGGGCAGGGGTTTGAAAGTTCCCTGTTGCTATTTAGCAGGACTCCATCATAATCTACTCTTCAGGGTTGACAAAATAAGTAAGTTTTCAAAATGTCTTTAGATGTGTAAAGACACTATTAGGTACCCATTGGGATTTATAGACATGCCTCAGTGCCACCAAAATATAAGGGAATGACATGCTTAATCCGCTTTGGATTTTTTTAAAAACATATGCAACATATTTAATCATATTTAATCATAAAAACAGCTTTGTATATACTTATGCACTGTTCCCAAGTGTCTAGCACTGGCTATGCCCACTGTATATGGCCCCTTTAACATCATCTTGAAAAATATGGCATTAAAAACTAAGTAGCCTTTCCATTAATAATCTTGAGCTTCATGAGACTCCAATTTTTACATTCTGTCATTTAAAAATCTGAGTATATATTGCAATGTGCTTTCTTATCTTGTTTTTCAAAAAGATAAAGCATATCTTATATCTATTACAATCAACTGCATCCTTTTTCAGCTATGAAAGAATGGCTTAAAATATCCATCAATAAGAAAATAGTTTAAAAATGTAGTTAAGCACAATGTAGCAATAACAATAACTAGCATACGCAGTAGTCAAGGATTCCACTAAATTGTATGGTGCTTCAGAAAAGCAAGCATTTAAATTAGTTACACAGAGCCAGAAAATAGATTTATGTTTCTGAGAGGGCAAGGGAAAAAAATAAGTTTGATAGAAGAATAATTCAGGGTAGATAATGAGATGATGGGCTAAAAAAAAAATAAAATAAAATATGTTCTCCCCTCATAGGAAGTTAATGTAGAATACAGAACAATAGGGCTGTGATGGTCCTTCAATGGGGAGGTGACCATGGAGCAAGTCTGTAAAGAAGTCACTTCTCTCATGTAGCGGAGCTGCGGCTGGAGAATAAACTGCAACATTTGGTCTAAAGCAATTACCAGACTATAGGCCCTAGGGTCAGCGTTTGCGCCTGCCCTGGGACTGAGGGCCAGCTGCAGGTTGTTTCACACCCTGCCTGAACTCTGCCAGTGGTGAACATCAATCTCCACAGCCCCCCCGAATGACTGACGGCTGCTCACAAAGTCTGTGAGGTCCTGTGTTAGGCAGGGAACTAGAGCCTGAGGTGTCACTGGGTGCCCAGGACACCTCATGCCTTGGCAGAGCAGTCTGAAATTCCCAGGGCAGTTCGACTTCCTGGGAGGAGCCAGCACAACAGCAATGAATGTGTGCCTCCCAAATCGGCAGAGCAGGGCGCAAGGCAGTGGCCCTCCAACCTATTATGAGCTCAGATGAAGGGTCAGCTCATAAATCAACAGCCTCTAGTATTCCCAGTCCTCTTGGTACTAAAGGGAACCCTGCAGCTGGGACCAGAGTTTTCTTATTTAAACCAAAGGAGGAAAGCTGACTTACTAAAAAGGTAATTCGTTTCAACTTTCCTGACCTAAGCAGCAGGGACTGAGTTACGTTACATTTGTGAGAGACAATCACAAGAGAAGCTGTTCTTTCATGATCACTGTGTCTTTCAGTCCAGACTTTGTCTTTTAAAACCATATTGGGCCTAATTTTACAAGGGACTTTGTGTAAGGACTGATGCATAGGCATGTTATCATATCTAGGGTGCCAAAGGGAGATCATACTTTCAAGTAGAGACAAGATATCCTCTGGGATCCCTTCCTGAGCATCTACAAAGTGGGTGTCTCTCCTCTGTCAGCCTTAACGAGGCTCTTAACACATGCAGCGAGGGCCTTGAGCTGCTTACACCGTCTCTTGATGGTATCATGATGGCACTAAGAAGTAGGATGGTAGTTCCTACCTTTACCTATCTGTGCCACACAGAGATGTTTATTTACCAAATAGGCCATAGAAAGGTTTGGGATACTTCGCATGTGTTAATGCTGCCTACTGCTTTTCTGTTGCATTTATTCCTGTAAGGTATACTTCAGCAAATATAGAGTACATACTGTATTTTTTGTTTACTTGAGATGTGCATGAATATGCTCAGGAAACTTCTGAAATGTGCCTTCACAAGGTAAAATGGAAGAATCTTTGTAGCCATCATTAAATGCCTTCAGCACAATATTTACTACTGCAATCAGGACAAAGAAAATGGATGTTTTTGGCAGAAAAAAACCCCACAACAGGCTTAAAAAGACACAGGGTATTGTTGTTTTCCTTGCAAAGTATAAAATTCCTCAAAAATTACATGGTGTCACACAGGCTGCCATAGCTTATAAAAAAAATGATGCACTGCCTTTAGTTTTATTAGGAAAATTACACCGTGTTAACTCTTTGTATCTTTGAGGGCATGTTTCTGCACTACACAGTAAAACTTATTTCAGGCAGATCTGTGCCATGTGCATGGCACAGGGTAAAAGAGTGCGGAGATACTTGCTCTGGAAAGACTGGCTCAAAGAATTTCACTGGCACAGGCAAAGCCAGATTGCTTCTGGGCTGGGAGGGGGAAAGCTCTGCGTAAGAGGGGACCTGCAGGGCAGCCTTGCTCTTACTGCTGGGGCATAGAGACATGGCAGCAGGGAGGGAGGCTGCAAGGATGAAGCACGTCGTTGATGTCTTCCTCAGTAGCAACAGCCAACTTGGGATTTTCTGGTCTCTGGTGTAAGCATAGTAGGCAACATGTCTCCATGGCACATGGAGATTTCTGTGCTTAATCACCTGACTTCCTAAAACCTGCTTGGCAGCAGGATACACTAGCTCTAAACACACGTCTCCAACAACAGACCATCCTGCTTCTGGTGTCAGGGTAGCCTGTCCAGCACTGTCATGGGGATCCACGCACCACACATCGTCGTGGAGGGCAAATCTGCCTTTATGCTCCAGAACCATGTATTTTCAACCAGAAAAAGAGACCACTTTGTGAGCTTGGTGTTCAAAATGGGAAGCTTAAAGTGAGGCTCCTAAGAAATGTTTGAAAAATTGATCCTCTCAAAGTATACCAGCTCGATAACCCTAACACTGTTACACCTGTCTTAAAGCAGAATTGTATGAGACAACAAAGCAGAAAACACTTGGACTCTGTACATCAAACATGTCTCTAACTCAGAGATTTTATCACATTAGTGTGCACCCTCTGTAGATATTCACCAGCCTTACCAGTAGCTAAAGAATACGGTCAGATGTTTTGTAGCTGCACTGCCACAAAGCAATGATTTCCAATCTTTTTAACAAAACAGGATTTTTTTATCATTTTCAGGGCCATCTCCTCTGTAGCCAGGATTTAGCTGGACATTTTCACATATAAAAGTTATGGGTGGTGACTGCCTGTTTGAATTCCCATGTTGGAGGTGCCTTCCAAAAAGTATAGATGAGCAAAGCGTGGTGCTAATTTATTTTTACGTCAGTGACAAGGAAGGGAGGAAAACACAAATTAGATGTTCCTGCTTAGAGCAAGAAAAGTTGCAAAAATCATTCTTTGCACATAAATGAATGAACTTCTGCATCAAAGGCCATGTAGTATACAACATTGTTTTGAAAGTGTAAAAAAGCAAATTGTAACAGAGACATGATGTCTGCATCAAATAATTTCTTTTTAATCAAATAGTTTCTTTGTGGCAATATTGGTAGATTCAAGTGGCATTAATTGAAGTCTAATATTCATGGTGAAGGAGTGGGGAGCTCTTTTGAGTGGCTAAAGGTAGTTGAAAGCTGACATTCAATACGCACATACCCGTTTATTGCAAATGAAGTATAGAGCAATGAAAGAGATCCTCAGGACCATCCCCTTGGTTGTCAGTGTAGCCTTGGGCAGTGGAAGAGAAATCAGAAATGGTAGACACAAAATGCAGAGTAACTGAGTGATTCCATTGAGACTATCACACAAACCCCACAGCGTGGCAATGGCATCATCCAGCCTGTCAGCTTAACCATGCAAAACCGAGACCTATTCCATACAGAAAAACTAACTAAAAATATTTTTTAAAAAATGCAGAACTCAATAAAAATGCAAACAGTCCTGAGATTCAGGGACTTCATGTCTCCCCTAATGGGTGTATTTCACAGTGCCTTAATGATTTCATAAATCCAGTGCTCAGATGAAGAGTTGATAGCAGAAACTTAAGGACTAATGTCTTTACTTCAAGAGGCTTGTGAGGCAGTTGATCCTGAAACCTTTGTGTATGAAGAACCAGAAAACAAGTGCTGCTATATCTTAGCTTCATTTAATGTCTAATTTTAAATATTGAGTGACTGCACCCTAAAGGTAGAATTAAGATTATCTGAACAAAACTGTATCTGTTGTTAGATCTCTTTTTGAAGATAGGTAACTCATCTGCTGACAGCAGGAACTTAGTCACCAACAATGAAAAACAATGAGTGCATCAAATGCCAACAAACGTCTGATCTAAGTCATCAGCCTGTGTTTGTTTCCTCTGTGTCAGCTTTTATGGCAACCAGAAGAGGAGGTAGGGAATGAGCCCAGATACTGTTTAAAAAATCAAAAAACAAACGCAAACAAGAAAACTGTTAAAAAAACAAAGGAAACCTGGAGAACATCTGAACTAAAATTTAATTGCGTTTATGGTGTTGCAGATTTAAGAAACTTGCTCAGGGCCAGGATGGAGATGGTGGGATGAAAGCCCCACCAAAGAGGACAAAGCTGTACATACAGACAGCTTTTCAAACTGGGACAAGGGACTTCAGTAACCTGATGTCTACATCCGTGTCCTGGGCCCTCTCCTGCCTCAAAACCCTGCAGCCTCCAGGTGTTTGTTATCGGCGGCATTACCAAATCAAGCACTGAAATTACCTTTTAGTCTTTAAAATAGAAAAGAAAAGAATGAAGACACATCTACACTATCATAAAGTGGAATTGCCAATATTCTTTGTTGGCATGACTTCTGACATCAAATGGGACAATAACAACATTGAAAAAGGAGGAAATAAAAAGAGCTTTTTCTTAAGAAGGGCCAGCACACTAGAGATGGGGAGGTTTAAGGGAAGGGAATAATTTTCTAGCCAAGAAGAGCTGCTACACTATCAGCACAGTTTTTTGCTGTGCTTTTTGCAATGCGGCCCTAATGATTCCAACTAATGATTTGCAATGCCAGTTTCAAGAGGAAAGGGGGATCTTTATGGGATGACATGACAAGTGTGACACAGTTGCAAGGAGCATTCTTCAAGACATTAACCTCTTCTATTAACTTGCAGAAAAGAGCAAAGTTCACACAACGTGGATGAATTAAAAACTACCATGGAGTGCCAAGGTAGAAGGACATTTGTGTGACAGAAAGAAATCACCTTAGAGGAGACCCAGCCTGCAAGCCATGTTCTCGAGGAACGTCAAAAATGTGGTGAAGGCAGAGAGAAGGGAGAGAGCTGTCATTTTGGGGCAACCATAGCTTCCAACAGAGTGTTTTATTGAGGGTGATAGGCCTCTTCCTCCAGTCTTTTTCTGAACACTTGAGTGGATTATTTTAGAATTGCATCTATTCTGCATTTTTATGAAAAAAAAACACAAACCCAAATACACTTCCCAATGGAGGTGGTGATTTTTCTTAAAAAAATGAAATGATGTACTTAATATTAGCAATGAACGTTAATAAATTCAGTCCACTCCTGTACAGCGGACATAATGCTCTTGGCATCCCTGCAGGAAACAAAGCAGAACAATTATGAGTCATCAAATGTATTTGTGAGAGGATTTTGAATTGTAAAAGAAAAAAAAAAGCCTGTTCATGTTAGCATAGTGCTGAAAGACAAGGAGTGAATTATAGCCTGGAAAGTGATGGGATAGATATAAAATCCAAGGGTCCAGAGGCCAACTGACTATATAAGCTCAGCTGGAGACAGAAAATACATGTTATGTGTTTTTTCAATGGATTCTTCCATTTATCCTGTTAAGAAGTAGTGACTCCCCAAATCAAATGTGAGTTAGGCTAGAATTTTAATCGTACTGGAAACGCTGCCACTGCAATTGGTGTTTGAGGCTCTCCTAACTGATCGTTATGCTATTTGTTCTACTGTGAATGCAGAGAACCAGCAACACAGAAACAGGAGCTGGGGATAACAGGACAGGCACAGCTACACACATGCGGCTGCACAAGAAGTGTTTTACTCCTGAAGAAATGGTACCTATGTGTCCTTCATTCACAGATGCCAGTGTCAAGGGGACCCTGGACCCTGTTCTGATCACCCAGAGAGTTTACAGAAGCATTCTCATGAACTTTAAATCTCCTTTGTATTGTCATTGCTCAAAGAGTGCTCAGAGAGGTGCCTCCAGGTGTACAGGCAGGTAAGAATCTGTCTGTTGCCGTTCTAATCTTAATGACCAGGACTAATTTAGAAAAATATTGTAACACTTTTTTTTTGTGGTATAGCAGAAGAGTTTTAATTAGTCTTTGCACATGTGAAAGAAATGTGTCTGCTATTGGGAGATTTTCAATTATTTTAAAATGAGGACATAAGAGAGGCAAATAGCATAGCTTTATACTCACCTTCAGGGTAAGTATTTTATATATAACTATTTATAGCTATATATATAGTTACAGCTATTATTTAACCATATATAAATATATATAGTTGTAACTATTTATAACTATATATCTCTATAAATATATATACAGAAATATATACACCTATAAATATATATATATAAAACTATTTATAACTATTTTAAGACAGTTAATGAAGAATTTGAAAACTGACGGGTTGAGGTTGAACTTCATACAGAAAAGAATTGATATTCTCATCTTTTAACTACATTTACAGACTTGTAGTATACCAGGAGGCTTTAATCAATGTTGTGCAAGAAGTTTCAGTGGGCACAGGTTCGTATTCTGTCCTATAGAGAAAAAAATCATGTTTATAATAGAGCAGCTCTGACACCACAGGAATAACTTTTTGCAGATCTGTTGTAAAACTAAAGAAATAACTTTAAGAAAAAAAGCAAAAGCTTCTGATTGCAGGCACATGAAAGCTGAGATCCATTTTTAAAAAAGGCTTGCACTAGGTTCTGGGTATAAATCCTTGACATAAACCTTTGGTAGGAGTTAGGGCCTTCTTCAATGAAACAATGTTTCAAGAAAATCTATTACACATCTCTTTTGATACAGGAATATTTTCTTGCTGCAATACTTTGCACAACTTTCTTTTTCTTTTCAGTAAAGGAAGGTCAAATAACTGTGAAAATTTGTCTTAATTTTATATTTAAATTAAACATTGGGATTTTACGTACACTGGAGTTTCTCATGGGGAGGAAATGTCAAATTGCGAAGAATCATGGTAATTCCAAACACTTCTGTCCCAGCAGCTGTCTGCCCTCAGCTGGTTTAGCTCTGGAAAATGGATATTGTTCAGACACTCTCCAAGCTATCCAGATGCTCCTTGCAATAGAATTTCTTATTTCAAGGATGTTTTTTTTTCTTCCTGAGAAGCTATTAAAACTCCTCTGTGTGTCTCTATGACCTCTTGTACCAATTCCAAGTAGAATTTTATTTTTCAGAGGGTTTCATACTCTGATTTCTTTCTTTGTAAAACTGTATTTCATTATCAGCATAGGATAAGTTTTTTGTAATGGATATTTTCTTTTTTATCTTTTTTTCCCATGAAAAAGTAGGACCGGCACAGAAAGAGCGTGAAGGACTTAGTTAAATTCCATCATGTTATGAGCTTGGTACAATGTTCTCAAAGTTGTAATGCTTACTTAAACAAAAGTAATGTACAAATGAAGATAAATAAATATATACAAAACTAAATCACTTTAAGCTGAAGTTTTTATCTCTGTAACCTAGCTTGGCAATGTAATTCTTCAATATCTCAAAGATAAACTATCACAAAAATAATTTAAATTAATCCCTCAGCAACATGAATGCACTCTGAAAAACATAAATTGGGTTTCAGTATAGCTCACAATTGTGACCATCCATCAACTTTGGTGGAGCTTGTCCTGGTTTAAGCTGGCGCACTGTTAGAAGGTTTCTCATCCCACAGGTGTTCACCCACCAGCAGTGAGATTAATCTCACGTAACTTTGGATGTCAAAAAGATGTTGATCATCTAACCTTTTATTTAGGTTCCTTCTATGGACAAGTGAGAGAGACAAGCACCTCCAGAGGGCCCTTCTTCTTAGATAATCTTAGATATATGCTATGCCATGGGATAAAACTTTTCTCTTAAGGGGATAGAGTGCACCCTCAGCAAGTTCGCTGATGATACAAAACTGGGAGGGGTGGCTGACACCCAGGAAGGCTGTGTTGCCATCCAACGAGATCTGGAGAGGCTGGAGAGCTGGGCGAAGGTGAACCTCATGAAGTTCAGTAAGGACAAGTGTGGAGTCCTGCATCTGGAGAGTAATAACACCGGGCACCTGTACAGATTAGGGATCGCCCTACTGGAAAGCAGCCCCATGGAGGAAGACCTTGGAGTCCCAGTGGACAGTGAGTTGTCCATGGGACAGCAATGTGCCCTTGTGGCCAAGAGGGCCAGTGGGATCCTGGGGGGCATTAAGAAAAGTGTGTCCAGCAGGTCTAGAGAAGTTCTCCTCCCCCTCTACTCTGCCCTGGTGAGACCACACCTGGAATACTGTGTCCAGTTTTGGGCTCCCCAATTCAAGAGAGACAGGGACCTACTGGAGAGAGTCCAACGGAGAGCTGCGAGGATGATCAAGGGACTTGAACATCTCTCCTGTGAAGAGAAATTGAGAGAACTGGGGCTGTTTAGCCTTGAAAGGAGACAGCTGAGAGGGGACTTTATTAACATATAGAAATATCCGAGCGGTGAGTGTCAAGAGGATGGGGACAATCTCTTCTCAGTGGTGCCCAGCAATAGAACAAGAAATAATGGGTTTAAGTCAGAACATAGGAAGTTCCACCTCAACATGAGGAGAAACTTCTTTACTGTGAGGTCCTGGTTCTCACTCATTGCTCAACAATCCCTTTTGGGCACTCAGAAATGAACCCCTGAATAAAACTTGAAATATATTGTGACATATTCTACTCTTGCACCTTCCCCAGATCATTGGCACTGTTGTAGTTATGAAAACTGTAGCAATACTGAAAAGGTGCTGATTGTAAGAGTTTTTAAAACCATTCCTTATATTACAGTTTAACTGACAAAGTGATTTTGATCTGGAAGGGAAAAGGCAAATCCTGCTTTTAAAAAAGCTGCTGAAACAAAAAAAAAACAAACAGAAAAGAGCAGGGGACTGAGTAGAGCTCTGCGGGTTGACAAGCTCAGCTGCCTCCAGGCAGGCAGCTACGTAGATGTCAGGAACCAGGGCTATCGTTTCAGCTCTAATGTCATGGCACGCAGTCAAAGCTATTCTACAGGCTGAAACAGCCGGGATAATCCTGGCTAAGATTTACGTTGCCCATGGAGACTAGCTATGGGAAAATGCAATTAACACAAACCCAACATAGTGAGTAGTGTAACTGGACTGTTCCCTACTACATATATGTCATTTACACATATTAAACCAAAGATATATAAAGGTATGCTATTAGCCAGACATTCATTAATGCATGATACATACATTAAAAAAAAAAATTTGTATTTAGTTACAATGTTCACTAGCAAGATCCTCTGCAGGTTTGAATAATAAAAAAAAGTCCTTTGTGTTGTATAAAAGGCATTCCTATGGCATTTCTTGGTTTAATCTTCATTCTCCAACAGTTTCACTTTACGATGACTGAGAATATGCAAATATATGAAAAAGGTAATTTTAAGCTTATAGTTAAATAACTAAAAGAATCTAATAACACATTAGTTTATAATATGATTTCCATTGTTATACAAATTTCTCTGTTCTCTCTTTTACTGGTTAGGTACACCAATGTGTTTAGTCACCAATTTATGAGGGAAATACATGTTTCTGTTAGGCCTTTAAGTAATATTATGATGATTAAAATTCATTTAATAAGAAAGCATATATATAGATGTGATGTTTTGCAAAAACTTATTAAAGAGTCAGTAACCTGAAAGTCTCTGAATTAGTTGCTTTGAATATTAAAATATGTTACTGTTCTCTACACCTTGTCTGGTCATTTATACCCATGTAAATGTACTACAAATTGAACACACTGCTGTGGTGTAAATGAGTTAATATTGGCCATTATCAACAGATCATTAAAATGTATCATTGTTCTTATTTTTTCTGTGAATCTGATTTGTCATTTCCAAGCTTCTTGTAGTACCTCCCAACTGCAAAACACGTAAGAGTGCCACCAACCTTGAATTCTCCCACTGGGATGGAGGTTGGATACAATTGGATGCTGGTGGTGAGTGGCTGGAGTGACAATAAGTTGGGGACTGCCACACCCAACCAAGGGATGCTGAAGCCTTTTTGCAAGAGGGCTAGCTGAAAAGCTCATGAAACAGGTCCTAAATCATTGCTATATATGGAAATATATACAAAAATAAACTGACCCGAATTTCAGCTTCTCCTTTGTAAGCCTGTATGAGCTCCTGGGCTCTTCCATAGCCTTTCACTTAGCAGGTGGATGGATGAGTGTCGTGGTGGTCACACCAGACAAAATTCATGAGTGTTGTATTAATGCTGTAATACTGTGTGCAGATTTAACTGCCTTCACAGGATGGGAATGCATGCTTTGAACTCTGATTCTAATTTAACTTCTTCTTTATAACAGTGTTAGTTCACAGACTTAGAAGTACTCCTTGTTTGAAATAGTGTCTGACAAGAATCTGCATTTGATTCTACATGCACAAAATAGGATTTATATAAACCCCAAAGCTTTTTGTTTATATTCTTCAAGGTAAAGCAAACTCTAACATGACTCTAAATATAATCAGGACAGTAAATTTAAATACTTATAAGTAGTAAGGTGTTTCAATAACATTTTTAATGCTAAAAATATAATTGTTTATCAAACTAGTTAAGATACTTTGCAGTACTTAAAGTTTCAGAATTTTTAGCTCTAATGACCAGATATAGGTAAATAAGATACGTCAAAACTGACATGAGCAGGCAGAATACTAAGCTTTCCAGTGCAAACACTTTACCTCAATGCAATACACACGGAAGAGAGGTCAAAAACACCTAACTATTTTTTCAAACAAATAATACATACAAATATACTGCACAGTACTACAGTAGAGCAGATGTGATGTTATCAGGGTTTGACAGCATTTTCACATAAATTATTGTGTAAGCACAGTTAATCATCATGTACAGGTGGTTTGCCACCTGTTTAATTCAGTTTCAAGCTGATTTACACAGCATTTAAGGCAAACAACCCCCCCGCTCCAAAATCACAGTTTTGCCTATGTATCAGTTGAGGTGGACAATTTTATTTCCCTTCACTTCCTACTACCCCACAAACACGCACAGAGAAAGTAGCAGCTTCTGCCCCTCTTTACAGCTTTGTTTTATTCGACAAGTTGTAGGAAGTGCCATTATACAGGTAGTAGCAGATGGTGCCAGCCCCTCCAAAATGAATTTGTACCTGCTGTATGTATGGGGTTTTCATCACTTCTGTTTTGCCATTGTGTCTATGTTTCTGGCTGTGCAGAATTTCATGGAATGAAAAACAAGAAAACAACAAAAGAAGAGTTAAGGCACATTTTCCCTGGTCTCTTTTCAAATTCCTATAACTTGCTGAGGTTATACAGCAAGGTATAAGAGAAACATCTTAAAAGTTTTTCTGATATAGAAGGTTGTATTTTGTGTTGTTCTCTATCACAAACAGAAGCTATGTCCTTCCTTTAGAGCTGGATATAGCACTGCTGCCATAGAAATAAGAGAGAGAAAAGGGCACTTGACAGTTAATTTAACACACTTAAAAAAAAACCCCAAAACATTTTCTATGCAGTTCTATAGGACTGACCCGCATGTGGAAGGTGACAGAGTGGGTCTTCAGGGAATGATGCTACTTAGGACAAAGCTGTGGCCATTTGTTACTCGAACATGAGCTTTACCTCTCTGCCCATCACCTGACCTACCTGTGCAGCTGGGAGTTGGCAGAGAAGGCAGGCACGATTCACAGTGGGGGAAGGATTTGGTGGAGGAGTATGATGAGATGTTGTACAGAATTACATGAATTACAGAAGTGTTATTCTTCCTCCTTTAGGTTATGGAGTAGGAATAGGGGCCACACATGTTTAGGGAAATACATCCGGTGTCTGGAAAGTAGATGGGCTGGTCAGAAGAGCTTTTGCTGTTGTGAAGGAAGGGATGAGTGGTGATGACAAGTACATTTGACTTTGGTTTTCTTGTCTAATTTACTGGAGGGTCCTTAAGGGTCAAAATCTGCTTGATAGTTTCAGAGTTCATCCAGAATATTTTCATCTCTCTGCACCCAAGTGGGGACATTTGGCATCACCTGTATTTTTGGGGTTATTGCCCAGGAAAATGGCACTAGCATTGATTTGTTTGAATGGGATCAAATACAGGTAGAACTTTACTTGTGTATTTTGCGTTTTAGGTAAACAGCCTAAAGCAGATTTTCCTAGTTAGAACTATGTGTAAGCACCGTAGGTTAGTGTATAGGTAACATAGGTGGCCTATTTTATTGCGAGCTGTTAGCCCTGTTGAGAGGGTGCAAGATCCATTTGATTGTACCTGACTATTATCTTAATATGTCATTTACCTTACTGCTTCTCCATCACTGCTCCCTGTCCAAATATTAGCAGGTGTGTTTGCACAATTATAAGTAAAGGACCACAGAAAGCATTAATGGCAGCAATCACTTAATGAGGGGACTGACTTAATTGAAATCACGAATTTGACTAAGTTCCTACTCTGATGTGATCTGACAAAAATGATCATAGGATAAAATCGCTGCTTGCTGATCCCCACCTATCTTACATCTCAACTTGCTGCAAGATTGAGGCAAACTGCACCAATTTACTGCTCCCAACTGCCTGATAATGGACACTTTGCTGTGCACTCTCCCTTCATTACAGCACAGGTCAGGGCTGTTAACAGGGGCTCTTGCCACTTTTGACAGATAGTCACTACCAAGATGAATGGCACTAGCCACATGACCACTTAGTACTATGCTTTTCCTCTCCAGCACCTTTAAAGCACTTATATTTTTTAAAAACTCACTTCATCCTTTAACTCTTTACTAACTAGGAGAATCAATAGGAATCTGCTGAAACTGACCTCACACAATTCTTCTAACCTTAACTGGGCGCATCACTATGAATGTATCTTGGCATTTGTTTCATGTCAGTAATGAGAGATTAATTTAAGCATTTATTTTAAGTTCCTCTAAGGACTTTCAGACAATATACTCAGATTTTCTGTATTTACCCTAGTGCTAAGTTTTAGAGTAATTAACAAGATAAGGGCTCCAAAAACTGAATCAAAACACTTTTTTCCCCTTCTAATGGAAATTTTTGGACTTAAATTTATGGCTTCTGGAAATGTAATTTTTTTTCTATTTTCCAAATTTCTTAGGTCTACTTTGACACTGTTAGCCTAAATATTAATAAATTTCTCTTTAGCAAAGTTTTGTTTTACTAACAGACTTGGGAAAGAATACCTTAAGCATGCAAATGCCAAGCACTTAGTAATGAAGTTGCTTAGGTACATTCAGTTGGCTAAGACAAATTGTTTCCAAGACAGCGCCAGGCATAGTCTGAACACAAGTGCTTTTAGTTTGCTCATCATATTACACGACAGTTCAGTAAATAGCATTTAGTTTCAAAAACAGCAGAAGTGATTAGACCGAGAAACTTTATTAACAACACATTTATATTCCTTTATTTTTTGCTGACACTAGCTCTTTTTGAAGCCTCCCAGAATTCCTGTGTATGAAAACAGAATATGAGTTCTTTGTATCAACCCAGATCTCATGCTCTCATTATGCATCAGACCAATGCTAGAAAGTAACTGAAATGTAATCAGCCAAAACAGGATCTTGGTGCTGAAGACCCTACGTAATCCGAAAGTCTTCTTGGCTGTGGTCACTTAATGATGGGACTTTCTTGAACCGAAGGCATCAGCTGGATGATAAGCATATTTTGGGCAATAGGTGTGCCAGGAGCACGAAGCTAATTTTCAAAAACCAGGTATGAAAATTTTGATGAAAGCAATATTTCATAGACATCCACCATAGAAATTCTCTGGCCAGTTTTGAGTTAGCGCACCTAGGCATGCTGCTTTAAACAGTAACATGCAAGAAACTGCACTAAATGTTCACACACATGTTGGTGAGGGTAGATCCGAAGCACTCAGTTCTGCACTTTTTGGCAGGTGACTGGAAACAGGCAGGTCTGCTAAATAAGACCAAAGCATTCTCGAATCTGATGGACACCTGCTTTCCTTTTGTGACATCTATTTACCTCTTCTTTGTTCAGCCTAAGTATGCATCTCTTTCCTGTTTCAGCTTTGGTTGTGCTGCACAACTTACTGGGTCGAGACTCCAGAAGAACATACTGTGTGCACATGCAGGCAATGAGACTTCTGTTTTGTTTCTTCTGAATTCTCCAAATCCAAGGGAACCAGTAGAAGTCTGGTAACTTAAGGGGTTTTTTTCACCTTAATTTAAGGTACAAGAGGAAGGTTTTGTGGCAGTGCATGTCTCCCAAGAGACAATTAGAATGTAAATGTCTCATTCCTATACAGGCAGTAGGCAGTGCTGCTGGGATTAGAGAAGTGGGTATAAAGGAGAGGACTTGCAACAGACGGTATTTTGCCTTGCTAGGGAACTGCTAGGAAGCCCCTTCAGCCCTGGATGTGGATTTACAATTCCAGAATAATGTCCAGACTTAGCTTCTTCCATCTTCCCATTCAGTGTAACAAAGCGACTGTCTGAGCTCCTGCTCAAAGCTGAGGTGACATTTTCCCCTGCTCTTGGTAGAGCATGTGACAAACCAACATCTTGCATCCCTCTGGCATAGGCAGCGGCTGGATTTTCACACCCTGCCCTGGAAATGACTTCGTCTCCTGTGCTGGCTTTTGAGCCTCGAATCCCAACTGCTGCTTAGGACAGGAGGGATGGGAGCACACTTGCTGGAAGCCAAATTTTCAGGCTGTAATTTCACTAACAAGACCTTTCTGTCAGCCTATAAGCAAGAAAAATCTCCCGCAAAGTTATGATTCCTCTGTATTTTATTGTAAAAAGAGAAGCCCTTTGAGTCTTTCTGATATTTTTCTTATATTTACTTTTGTTCATATTAACACACAAGTGTGATGCCTCTTGGTTCTACAGGTCACTACAGTGACATTGCCCAGTAGGCAGGGACCATTGCTCTAAAGATGGACCCGTATCCATGGCAACACGTATTTCAACACATATACCTTCAAAAACATACACGGGTGATCCCTCTATACAGTGCTTATGCTTTAATATAACCGTGCGGCCTGTGGCATGCAAACGGTGAGTATCGGTGTGATCCAGGCCTCCTGTGCAGCGCCTGCCAGCCCTCAGTGCCCATTTTGCTCCTCAAGGCCGACACGGGGAGACTTTGCGCCCCTTCTTTCCCATTTTGTCACTTTCCTCAATCTGAAATAAATGCCACTTGGACAGAAAGCACATGCCTGCTCTCTGCGTGTGGAAAAAAAAAAACCCAAAAGCCGACACAACAATTATTATGGCTTCGATTAAGAGCAATGGTGGCCCAGGGGTCGGGCATTTCCCCGGCGTTAATGACCGCCCAGGTTAAGGGCTGCCCACTGGACGTCAGGTCCTCGACTTTTCCAGCTGGTCTTTAACAGGCAGAAATGCCTGCTCTCAGGGTCATTATTTTTTAATTAATGCAGACGATAAAACAATTTTCACGTAGTTTTACTCTAAAATCTCTGGCGCCTGTATAGTATCTTGAAAATGAAAGTACACAAAAGTTATTTTATATTTTTCATTAATTTCCCTGCCTAATACGAATACATAATTGGTGATACAGGACAATTTTAGGGAAAAAGAAATAATTACACTGAGCTCACAGGCTTTTAGGGTTACAAGAAACTGTCACTCAGTTTACATACAATTAATGTTTTTCTCTCTGTGCAATTCTTGATCATTTCACTATGCTTTGCTCTTGACAAACAGTCAAATTATGTGGTTACAACTGCTATTAGATTTACATTGCATTGTCTAATTCACTTTGCCTCATGAAATTAGATGAATTATTAAACACATAATCTGTTATTCCCTATTAAAATTAATTGATTTTCATGCCAGTTTAAAACTAATGAATTGTCTAGGGATATTCTCATAAACCTCATCACACAGCAGAAAGATTATTTTATTTCTCATCATTTCTGATAATGGTCTTTAGAATATGATACCTCTACGCCTTCACACAGTAGCCAAAATATAATTATTCCAGCACAGGCTTTCCAACTCTTTTATAGAGAATGCTTTCAGCTGTTCTGTGTCAGAAGAAAATAAATATGTAAAAGTTGTAAATTACCTGAAAAACAAAAGAACTACCTGTAAACAAAGTTACTTTAGACTGACATGAATGCAATAAAGACCACAGGTTAGTTCAAGATTATAAATTTTCTGGCGATACATTGCTGACATTGAAAAAAAAAGAAAGAAAGAAAGCAAGAAAGCAGGAAAGCAAAGTGACCACCCTAGGTAAATTGCTGTCTGTCTTCTTGCTGGTAAAATGAGCAATGATAATTAAAGCAATACCTTAACAGATTAAAAACTAGTGTGTCATGTTAATGCGGAGAAAACCATAAGTAGTAGCTTCTAAGAGGCATATTTAATATGTTGTTCCTCAGCGTATTAATAATTTAGGGAGTTGTCCAGCTGTGTCTGAATTTTACAGTTAATTTTATTAATTAATTCTTTTATTCAGGTGTCCTCTCCTCATTTCCCATCTCTCCCCAGCATTTTTTCCAAGCTGGTTACTTTAATTTGCTTAAAATAGCTGCATCGTTTGGTATATTTGACATTGTTATACTCCTATAGATGCCTATAAAACCCCATTCAGCTCTTTTGTCTGTAAGTAGCTCCATTGCTTCATGCAACACAATTCACCAACTCACTTTTAATACTCCTGATTGCAGTGCTCATCTAAACCAGTGGCACTGGCATCAAACAGTGGTCTCCAGCGTGTAGCATTGACACAATAGCTTCCCAGGGTTTTGAGAAAGCTGCTAATTTCACCTTTCAGCCGAGATAAAGCACTTGCAAAACTGAAGCTGTCCAACAGTGTTCCACAACATTAAAGTTCCTAGGATTTCATTTGAATAGACTTTCTCTTTATTTATTTATTTCTACAGCTCATTCCCGTTTTATGCATATAATTGCTATTTACCAGGAAACAAACATTATTTATACCTCGCATTTTAAAATCTTGAAAGGTTATGTGTTCCCTGACTTCCTTCTAACTCTGACTTTTAATGCATTCTTTGACTTTTCCTTCTTTCAGCTCTCAGAAAAAAAAATTCAAACAAGCCCAATTATGCTTCCTTTAAACATGTCTCTGTGTTTCACTTCAATCCAAAAAATGCAATGGCATGATGAAAATTAAAAACGTTTGACGGAACAAAATAGTATTTTGCTATTGTTTTCATGGACTTATTATGCATAAGCCTACAAATATGCCTAAATAATATTTATAGTATAATTTTAAGCAGTTTGCAAAGCTTATTGAATTTTACTCTGTATTAATGTTCTAAATTTCTAGGAATTTTAATTCAAACAAGGAGGAGTTACAACCCTTTTAGAAAGGGCTGGCTGAAAGAGCAGTGCAATGGCAACATGAAAGTGCCTGTGGTTAATCTGTATACTGATATCCAAACTAAGGTTTTGTTTATAGGGTTCTTTCACAGTGCTGAAAAGGTTACGTTGGGTTGACACAGGTGGTTGTTCCTCCCAATTTTTCTATTCTGCTGTCTGGTTTGGGTTTCAGAGCTGTTCTTTACAACTACTGTCACTGTAGGATCTAGATACTCTCTGCACAAAATGCATCATCAAATCAGTGACATCGAGGGACTTCATGGAGTTCCTGTGAGTCCTTTTCAAAGGTCATTATCACTCTGTCCCGCTAATGGGAAAACATGAATAAGAAAATTCATTTTTTTGGTTTTAATTTTCACCATCACTCCTCATTCTTATTGTGGCAGTAAGTCTCCACAGTCTCATCTTTCCCAAAAGTTATACTGTAACTTGTAAACATTTTGTCTTGTAGTCTTGCAAAAGTTCTTCATCTGTTGTGCTCTGAGCTGCATTGATAAGCACAGCTGGAGACCGACCTGGTAAAGATCTTAAACAACACAACCAAGAACATGACATGGTATTTTGTCTAGAGAAGAAATAGCTTTGCCATACTCGCTACTTTTTGATTTTCCCACTACCAGCTACATCTTGCTAATATCTTTCCTACTTCTTCACGTGAGTGCCGATTCCTTGTGTGCAGTGTGTGTCATGACCAGGCTCTGTAAGAGGTAACTGGCAGATCATATTCAGTGAGGTCTGTAGTATTTCTGTACATTGGTGTGAGGTCAGTCTTTGCTGGGGCAAAGCAGGGACAAGATTCATGGGCATGGGAGAGGATCCTGTAGGTTTTTCAGGGCTTTTTTCACACACCACACCTTTTCTCTCTGGTAAGGCATGATGAAACAGATATATTCTTGAAGACAGAATCCAGAAGTAGTTTGCAAGCAAAATCTGAGGTAAGGAGGCAAGTCACCACAGAGAAGTGACTTATATCACCAAAGCTACTTCCACTCTCTGCCCTTTCTAACAGCTGAGTGGCAGCTGCTGTCTTGTGATGATGAAGTTTGGTTGAACACTCTCTAAGCGATTTGTGTCTCGAAATGGAGCCAAGAAGCTTTCCACAGGAGATATGAACTTCTGGAGGGCAGAGCTAACCAGTGAAGGTTCTCGGTCCTTGCTGATTCTATTTCTTTTGGACTTCCCTTTGCATATGCTGGGACTTCCTCAGGGGATCACGGGAGATCTTTCCCCAGACTCAGCCCCGTGCCAGTAAGCAGCCACAGGAGATGATCCACGAGCCCTTGGGGCCAGGGCAGAGTGAGGCTCTCACCCGGCTTGTAGGAGATGAAAAGGATCACTTAAAAGGCTGATGTCCCTTGCCAGAGAATACAAGATGTGAGGGAGAGGAGGAGCCCAAGAAAGGGCCTGTAACTTTCGTCTCTACGAGAGATGAGGATCGCCCTGACTGAGCCAGTGGGACCTTCTTGAATCCAGATTTAGTGACAGCAATGCGACCATTAGTCCCCTATAAAAGAACACCAGTTTCTATAGTGAGAAGAGGCATTTTTATAGCCCCACAGTAGGGAGGATATACCCACCTAATAAAGCCATTGAAAGAAATTATCCCAGGTCAACACAGCAAAATATAGCTTGTATGTTATCAAGGCCCAAATACCTTGTTTGATATTATTAGTGAAAATTAAGATTCCACCTGCCTTGTGGTATTCCAGTGACAAGAAAGCTCCTGGGGAATATATCTCTGTGAAATGTACCATGGAAAATGTACTTATTACTACACTTTTGTACTTATTAAGAACACTACAAAAACCTAAATTCATATCAGCAATTTGTATCTGTGTTTTTCTCTAATAAAGCATAGCTTTCTAATCTTTCTAATCAAAAAGGGATCATTTAAATTATTTTATATTTATTCAGTAAATATGTGTATAATAAATTCAAGAAAGCATTTACTAGTTGATTACTATTATTATTTATTATTTGCATTGCCTCAACTCTTAGTACGAAGATTATTTTATGAACTGTAAATGAGAACAACTCCATTACTCTGGTTTGTACAATTTCTTCTTTCATTGTACTGGAAAATAAAGAAAAGTCATATCAATATCTTGAACCCATTCACCTATTCCAATATTCAATATGAGATTTTTGAGCATGGTGTAAACAACAAAAGGTTGTTGTTTATGAAAGACAGAGTACAAAATTAAATCAAATACTTTGAAAAGCAGGGTAAACGTATTCAAAGACAGATTTCTGTTTGGAAATATTTTTTTCTTGTACATAAGCTGTATCAAAAGTTTTAGGATCATTTTGGGTTCAAAATGCTGTGCAAAACCAAGTCATTGTGGTAGTTTCAGTCACTGCCAAGGTGATTCTTACAAGAATGTCAATCTATTGTGTTAATGTGAGATTCTTCTACCAAATTCTTGAAGTGGAAATTTGATCTTGTTCCTTCAGACATCAAGAAAATTCCTTGCTTTATTAGCATGGAGCCAAATATCAAGACTTCTTTGTGTGCACAGTAACCAGTTTATCAGGAAGATGTAGCATGGTGGCAAATAAATTTTTATGTCAGGCAACTTGAAATGAAAATTGTCCACCGGTGAATATTCAAGTGCTAAACAGCAAAGAGCAGGCTGAATGTTGGCTTTGGTGCCAATGATATATAGATGAAAACAAATATTAAACTTTAAAACCTTACAAATGTAAAAATATATGTACTTTGCTGTCATACACAATCGCAAAAAAACAAAAAGTCCAGAAACCCCCCCCGAAAAATTTCCATACACGCCTAGATGCATAAACGTGCAAAGAGAACAAAGAATGCTATAAATATTCCAAGAAGCCAATAAAAAAAACTAGGAGTGGTTAGTTCTCCTGTGTAATGGGCTGCCATAAAAGCTTTTATTGTTAAGGGAGTTACTTTACTAAGAGCTGTATGAAGAAAACTGAATGAATGTGAAAAATTGCATGCAATAACCTGAACTGAAAGATGATTATCAACCTCTGAGTTCTATGCTTTTGAGTGGGTGCTGCTGTTAGAAGATTGCCGTTGTGGTTAAAGAAAAGCTTGTTTTGTACTTCTATCCCTCCTCCAGGTGTACAGAGAGTCAGTGTGTTCTTTTCTGGTGCCTTTGTCTGTCCATATTAAATGTCATTTTTTTAAATTGAAGGGACTGATCCTGCAGTTTTGCTTTCAGGAGGCACTTCTCCTGTGTGCTGGAAGAGTTCCGTTGAAGTAGTTTTTAGGATTTAAAGGTCTGATGGCCTGACTGAGGAAGGAGAAGCTGTCGTGACTCACTGTGACAGCTATGTTGCTCTGAAGCAGGGACGAGTGTCAGCCTGCAGGCCAGGGTTTGTAAGCAGAGCTTGACCTGAAACCACAAAACTCACTCCCTCGAGTGATTCAGATGACTGCTGTATCCACCGCTTCCCAGGAATAAAAGGTTTTCTTTCTGCAATTGTTGTTTGGTTTCTTTTGCTTAGTGAGGTCTTTACAAGTTCACCAAAAGCACACATTGGCAAAAAAAATAAAACCCCCAAAAGCTGTTTCCCTTACAGCTGCGAAGGAAGGAAGTAAAAGACATGGTTATTTCTATACTTCACTGTATGGGAGTGCTCTGAGTGCTGTGCTAATTAGGACCTTATCAGTGGCTAAATGAATAGGCAGGTATCATACACATTCCATGTCACTTCAAAGGGAGCTCCAAGCTCTGAACATTTACAACGTCAAGCTTTTAGATATTACCACTTTGCAGAATATCTTTCTTGCCTTTGATTCTCCGGTGAGGTGGTTTGGTTTTTTTTCTTTCCAGCACTTAACAAACACAACAAGAGCAGAAGACGGCTGCAAATCAAAAACTCAATAGATACATCTGTTTAAAGTTTCCCCTGGAAAATGCTAAGGCACCGTGTTTGAAGCTGCTCTTTCACGGTTTCACGAGCATTCACGATTCTTCAGCGCTCTCACTGGCATTCTCAGAGATCACAGCAAAAAGAAAAACACTGATACCAGTTTTACTACTTCTATTTTCCTCTGTTTCCAAGGGATAAGGGTCTGACAGAAAAATCGTCGGGAAGATTCACAAATAATTTTTTCCCTGCATTGGCCATTAGACTAATCTCCTTGAAGATTAACAGATCAATGCCACCTCCAGTGTACCTTGAACACAAGAGAGGAGGTGCTGTGCCACAGTAGGAGCCTATTTGAGTGATGTGAGGCTCTTCTGAAGAGAATCTAGTGGTTTCAGACCACTTGGTTCCCTAGATATAGTTTCTGCTAAACCGCCATAAGTTGTTTAAACTTCAGACTTCCTGGAAAAAAAAACATCCTGCACAATCCATAATTCTCTTTACTTGTAGCTGCTTTTTGGAGGATGTTCAGTGGCTATAGTCATGTTCTCCAGGTTATTTTAACACCTTTGAATAAGAGCATCAGGACCATCCCTTCATTATTTTCAGGTAGTGTATGCTATTTGTACCTGGGAGAAGAAAGGTACTGTCTGCCCTGCATTTGCCTATAAATCTCACTGGAAAAATAGGCTGGACACACGAGGTTGAAACGTGCCCTTTATTTTCCTTACCATTAGGTAGCTCTCTGAGCCCACATGACTGAGAGGGAATAGCAGATGCCTAAGAGGGAATGCCTGGTCGAGTGAGTTAGATCCAGCCAAATTTTCCATTTTACCCTGGTGAGTCCTTGATGGAGACCACACTGAATAGAGAAGTCAATCACATTTGCCTCCTTCAGATTTGGGCATGTCAAGAGTTGGCATAACAATTAGGCTGGGAACTGAATACTAGGACAAAGTGATAAGATACATGTTCTCAGCAGAATATGTGACTGGAGGCCAGAATTGCTCCTGGGTACATGGGATGGAGGGCATAGTTTAACATGGCACTTCATCTCATCTGACCTCTGCAGATCCAACCCGAGCTGCTTACCACTGCTTACACAACACTCCTGCTGCAAATCTCAGCTAACCTGAATAAATAGATTACTTGTTTGCCATATTTCCAGGTGAAATTAAGTTCTGTTTCTTTCAGTGTCATTTGTCTGGCCAAGATTACAGGTTGCTGCAGACCAGCTGCAGGAACCTGGGAGTGTTCCAGCTGGAGGAAGCCTTCCAAACATCACACTGAGCTGGAAATAGCAGAAGGCTATTCTGAGCTCGTGGTTTAAGGAGCAGCTGTGTAGTGGTTGCATGGCTTTCTCAGAGGAAAACACTCAGCTTTGATACTTCTCTGCAGTGTACTTTGAAATTTAAAAGGTGTGTTAAATCATGATTCTGCTAAAAATAGTTGCACAAATGAGCCCATCCATTACACTACCAATACTACGCATGTGCTTGGGAAGCCTCAGCATCATCAAGTATGCCAGAACTACTTAATTTTGCTCCACCCCACTGTAAAGCATCATCTCATTCTCATCCTCACACTCCTAAGCATTGACTTACTACTTTTCAGTGAGCTGCTTAAGCTGCTTATAGGGCAATAGACTTAAATAAAAAGGTGTTCACTTGTAATTTCCCCAGGAAATTCAGTGTATTCTTGAAAGTCATCCTAACAGAAAACTTGCTGATTAAGACAACACTTACAGCTAAATAAACTCTCTAAAAGGCCAGTGCTGCAGTATCACTCAGGCAAAACTCCCATTGGAGTTAAGAAAGTTTTGTTTGAGAAATGATTTCATAACGGACCTGTAGAGACGTAATTGAGGAAAAACACATTATCATGTTGGGCTACATATGGTCACTTGTAAAGCAACAGTAGAATATTTTGTTCATAATGAGAACTTATTGAGTTTGGTCACCTTAAGATTTTAGCTTCTAATTATGGCCTTTAGAACACAATGGAGATGGCTTAAAATAATAACAATGCTGCTAAAATTGCTGTGGCTGTTGCAGTATTACAAAGATAAATGTTCACTCCCTGTGTATAGTATAAATTTGACCTGACACCAAATGCAGAGCATTTTACAGGTAAAATATAAAGGGATGCATTTAGTAGCTATCAAGTGAACATTTTTTTTTGTTTTATTTGAAGGTAATAACTTAAAATACTGCTTTATCAAATAATAAATTAAGGTATGCTACATCAAAAATGCTTGCAATTTCCTCCTGTTATCATATGAGTCATTATAATGCAAAGTTACAGGTTTCTGGAACGTAATGAAATTCAAACTTGCATTCTTAGTGCAGTTGCCATGGCCAATTCAGCCGAAAATCAGAATTATAGTGAGAGCATTTCCTGGTCTTTGACCCCTCTTATAGAGTTTTAAAAAGCAGGGTTTTTTGTAGAGCATTAACCTCATTCTCAAGCAATTCATCTCTCAGAATAATACAAGAGGTGTTAAAACACTTCAATAAATTGAAAACTATTTAAACATCTTTTATTCTAAGTTTCAAAAGACTGGACATTTAACTTCAAGGATTTCTGGCTGTGTAATGCAAAAGACTTTGACAATAAAACCAACTGTAATAAAATATAGTCTCTGCTATATATACATATTTATCAAGATAACGCCTCTTGACAGGTAGGCAGTAAGAGACAGACGTATTTGACAAGTTATAGTTACATATATTTTGTATTTGTATATTTGTCTCTATTTTACTGTTAGCTGCACATAATAAGAAAGAGGGAAGAAAAAGAAGAAGAAGAAGAAAAAAAAGCAGTTGATCCTGAACAACGAAAGGGAATTTCATGAGTGCTTATGATATTCTGTGAATTTTTCTAAAAAATCAGTGTATGTGTCCTACAATCCTGCAGAACCAGTCGACTTGTCCTCAGCTAAACTGAATCGCATGCTTTGAATGTGTTAAAAGTCTATTCTTAAATTTATTTTGTTTTCAGAAGCTTCATATTTCCACTGAATTATGCCTGTAGATACTTGCGAAACTGATCCCTGCAGAAGTCAATGGGCATTTGTTTATGTATATGACAGAAATCAGTCTTATCTTCTCTGGCATAAAGAGTAAACATGCCTGAATAACAAAACCTAAACACTAAATAATAAATACTAAACACTAAATTGTAAATATGAAATATTAAACAGTAAATACTAATAATGATCCTGTTCAGTTCCAAAATTTTCTGTGCTTTATGACAGAGGTAAGAATGAATCATTGCAAATACTGTGGTTTGAACCAAATGGATTTAATTATTTATTATAAAGTAAGATCCTATACGGTTTTTGTCCCTATAAACTACACTAACATTTTTGAGTTTTGCTTTCTGTTTTTTACACTTTGGCAAACAAGTACCAACCTATCACTTAGATGGACTGTCACAGTCTTTACTTTGTAAAGGGTATTGAAAATCAAAATGTGCTTTGGACACAAAGTACTAGAGTAAATTGAACAAATGATCCAACATACAGAAATGGTATCATTTCATTATCCTGAAAAATAGCTATAAAGTAGAGGTGTAAAAATTTAATGCTGAGTGAGGGGATACTTAACAAGAAGATTACTTTTTTTTCAAGTCAAGTTGCAAAGATATGAGAGATGTCACGTAATGTGGTGGCACTAAGCAGCTGGAGAGTTGCAGGCTTTTGAGAAAAAACAATGGCAGAATGTTGTTATATTATAGACCACATCCTGTCAGGTACTGTTCCACATATATAAAGATATGTCTGATGGGAATTAATAGATAATTTCCTCAGAAGGAAACCAGACTGACTCTCATTGTATGTTTGAGATTGGCCCAGTGTTTCGAAAGTTTATCTTTTTTAAATCTCAACACTCTTACATTTATTAACTCCCTTTTGTAGATACCTACCAGCCCATGAGACTGATGCAAAGATTGCATTAACTGCAATACGCCTCTCAGCATCTTATTTACGTGGGCACAGAAGACACCACAGAAAAGTGCAACTCATGGAAATGATAGAGCTGCAGTTGTGGACCCAGCTGCAGAGGCTTAATTTGGGGAGCCAGGTGAATTCATGGAAGTAGTAAGTCCTAAAGTAGCAGAGTACAAGGGAGCTGTGTGCTGCTCAGAAGATACCTCTTGCTAAAGAGTAGGTCTTGGGTTGTTGACTGAAATGGTTGTTCAGAAGTATCTTTACAGTAGCAACACTTCTACATAAAGAGGAGCCAGTCCCAACTAGGGAAGAGAAAAGGTAACTAAATGCTGATGTCATTGAAGCATGTTAACTTCTGAAGACTGAAGAACCAAAAGCTATCATCTCCATAGCTCAATCCAACACTAATGTGATGACCTGGTTTTGGCTGGGATAGAGTTAATTTCCTTCCTAGCTGCTCAGGGACAGGCTGAGGATAGGTCAGTTAATGTGAGCAATTTTCATTTGCATCTTGGGTTTTATTTTTCTCTCTCTTTGTTATTCTCCTGTTCATTACAATTTATCTTTATTTTATTTTATTTCAATTTTTAAACAGTTCAGCCGATGAGTTTTCTTACTTTCACCCTTCCGATTTTCTCCCCCATCCCACCAGGATGCGTGGGGAGGAAGCGAATGGCTGGGTGGTGCTTAGTTGCTGTCTGGGGTTAAACCACATCACACAAGCATCTGTGCTTTACGTTAGATGCACGGGCACCCCTCCACACTCTGTGACGTGCCATGCTCTAGATCCACCCAAGTGCATCCATCTTAAGTGCTGCTTCCTTACTGCAGGTGAAAGCACAACCTATACATTGAAAAAATGTGCTGAAAGTGTTAAGAATGGAATTGCTGTGTAGATACATTATTGCTTGCTTCATGCGACCGGGGAATAAAAACATCACTTGGAGAACTGGTTTACAACAGAATGACAACTGCTCAATAACGTGTATTTTTTGAGACATATCTCTCTTGGAAAAGAGGACAATGTAACTTAATTGACACTTTTTCAAGTAATGGTTGCTTCCTCTTCAAGCATTCACCTTGCTGAGGAAGAAATGGAAATGCAGCCCAAGATGTAAAATATTGATGTTGCATTATTCAAACGAGAAACCTTCGGTATGTGTCTCTTTTGTTTAATCATGCTAAAAGCAGAAGTGCACAGGGCATAAATGACAGAACAATAGGACTCTCATGTATTTAAGTGACATTGGATTCACAATGCAGAGCAGAAAATAAAACACCTCTAAACATTTCCTAAAATATCTCAGACACATAGAAAGATTAGTTTATTAACATGATCCTGTTGGGTTTTTTTATTAATGGCAGTATTTTTAGGAACGATACTATATTTATATGTGTTAATGTACACAAAGTAAATTTTACTCTGTAAGTTAAGGTTGCCAACTTAAATATTCAAAGTTAGGTGAATCCTGTTTAATGTTTGTTTGGGCCACTTTAATATCTAGACTGAAACTGAAACCCTAATGACATGATCATACACTGTATTTACTACTGTCCTATTTTGAGATCAGCAGAACCAATTCTCAGTGATTTTAGTTTCCAGCTCAGTCTTTTCCAAGAGACTGCACATTCTGAAGTTAACTAAAATAATCAAAGCCACTGCTAGATCTTATGTGTCATGTTAGGGGCTCCGAGAAGTAAAAGGTTGCACCTCTGGGAAGTAATGGCCAGAATAGGTGACCAACAAGAGTATTCAT
Source organism: Apaloderma vittatum (assembly GCF_000703405.1). Lineage (NCBI taxonomy): Eukaryota > Metazoa > Chordata > Aves > Trogoniformes > Trogonidae > Apaloderma > Apaloderma vittatum. Next base: position 62,597 of record NW_009727829.1, read on the forward strand.
TCCATATATGTGATTTTCAGTATAAAGCTGAGAGATCACAGGAGATAATCACTTTTTTCTTTTTTTTTGTCTTGTCACTGCTCAAGGAGGACTCCGTCCATCTTCTGCCTTTGATCCCACTCCTGAGTCCCTGAATCCAGCCGCTGCATCCAGCTCCCCTCTGCTGCTGAGCCTGTGGTTTCCCCGGTGCCGCCTGCTCTGCAGCATCAGTGGGGATTGCTGTCAGGGAGAGTCGGATTCAGTATCAGTTTTGTATACATTTGTATAGAGATCATTATTTTCATTACTTCCTTATTAATACTATTATTGTTTTAATAAAGCCGTGTTAGTTTTCTTTTCCAATCTGTAAGTCTCTCTGCCTTATTGCCTTTCCTTTCCCTTTTGGGAAGGGAGAGGGGTTAGAGACCACCTGTTCAGGGGCCGGCATAGCCCTAACCCTGGGCAGCCACCAGCCTTCTGCTTCTCTCAGGACACAGGGTGGAGAACGCTCACCAAGCCACTATGTGACATTACATTTCATCTCCATTCAGTATGTGGCCTTATGACATGTTTCTTGTACTCCTTGCTCTGAATAGCAAATTGTTGACTTTCTCCTGTTTTTCTTTTTTATTGTACTCCCCACTGTAATATTGTAGTGCCTCATAAATCACAACGAATTTATCTCACCCTGCTCTTGTGAGACAAGTTGATTTTTTTCTGTGTTACGAATGAGGAATAGAGCTACAGATATATTCACATAAGATAAAGTTTTTGATTTTAAGTGTCCAAACTGAGGTCTATATAGTCTGATTTTTAAACAAAGTTTCTTATTTTATAATGCTGAACATGTCTACATTATTTAAATGCATGTATTTCCTAATATATTAATATTTGGGTATTGCCAACACTTCATAAAATTTCTGTTAATATGTTATTTCCATTTTTCTTAAGAAAAACTAATTAGAATTATAATTTTTTCCTGTCAGTGTGGTTGAACAATGGAACAGGCTGTGGAGGTTGTGGAGTCTCCTTCCTTCAAACACAATACCCAAAACTCAGCCGGGCATGGTCCTTGCTTTAGCTGACCCTACTCTGAGCAGGGAATTGGACTAGATGATCTCCAGAGGTGCCTTCCAGCCTCATCCACTCTGGGATTCTGTGAGATTTTAGGTAAATTAATATCAAAAAACTATAAAAGAGAAGGAACTGAAATGTATAGATCCTATGTCATTTGTGTTTAATTCGGATTTGTTTAACTAAAAATACTTTGTTGGACTTGTTTTTATTTAGTCTGATGCTTCAGTTCAATTAAGGTAATGTCAGCATAAATTTAAATTCATGAAAAAATGTATAGCTGAGTTTAATCAAACATGATTAATATTCCATATCTATTCCTCTAGATTTTGTACAAAGATTGTGAAACGAAGCTAAATATTTTCATGTGTTAAAAGGTACATTCAATCAAGGAGAGATGACTAGTTTAAGATCATGGAATTTAGCAGCTTAAAAATAAAATGATAAGCAGTTCCAGTGCAAATTAAAGAAAATTTATGGAAATAGTATTAATTGCATGATTTAATCCAGAAAGACACGTTATTAGAGTTTTGAAAATATAATTATACTTAACTATCTATCTATGCCCTGTGTTTTCTTGTATCATTTTCAATTGCCTCTTTGTAACGTAACAGAATAAAAATAAAAAATATTTTTAATACAACCTAACTCACAGTAAGTGTATGTTGGAGCGTAACGTATAACACCTGAAGATTCTGAAGACACGTAAACAACAGGACTTGCCTACCCCTTCCTTTTCCCAATGATGAGAGACTTCAGGTAGGACCCTCATGTGAATTGCATCACCTCTTGCCCATCAAGGGACAGGGCAGCATCTCGCAGTGTTGGATGGGGGGTTAGAGAGCACTTTCCTGCTCGGTGTTACCTGATGGGATTGGAGCTCTGTGCTGTGGAGTTGGGGCTCTGCACGGTGAAACCAGGGCTCTACATGGTGAAACTGGGGCTCTGTGCAATGGTGGGATGTGGAGCTAAAGACCACAGGCATGGTATTGCAATCGGGAGGCAGAAATAACAGGAGAGTTGAAGTCTCCTTAACAGTCTCATCCCTCTGACTAATGCCCAAGCCAACATCCCTTACTGTACATATATGTATCTTCTCATAAAATGACTTTCTAAAACCTTTTTGGCCAGTAGCCTAGTAGCCATGTAAGTCTTAGCTGTTGCAGAGTTGTGCATCACAGGTCTCGTATGGATTCCTACATCAATGCTCAATGGGAACGTAGCTTTAGACACAAAAGTTTCAAAATGCTGTCCTAAGTGATAAATATTGATGCGATTTTTTTTTCAGTGTCCAAATGAATCAATCTGGAGTCTGCATATGCTAGGGAAGACTGTAAAATTCTTTTTTGCCCACAAGAGGGTACATCCCATACTATACCACATCTTAACATCAGTATAAAAGTTCACATTAAACAGTCATAATGAATGTGATGCAAAAGTGGTAACACTTCAAGTGCTTCATTTCTTATACTGAACAAGATAAAGGAAAAAGGAGTTCTAGAGAGAATGAAAAGACAGGATGATATAAAAAATGTTGAGCTGTACAAAATCTGCCTCACATGGACTTGATGCGTCAGGATGGAAAGAAGAAAACAGAACAGCAATATCATACTTTCTGCAGGTCAGGATCCTATTATGTCTAACAGTACCCATCCACAAACACATTAATTATAGAATACTTTCCTTACTAATCTGTCAAGTATTTACTTAACCTAACAAAAGTATCTTTAGAAATATTTTTAAAATATGAAAATATCTCTGAGAAATGAAGCCCAGAGATTACTAATTTCCTGGTAGACAACTGGCAGATATATAAACGTGAATTTAAAAACATTCAGTAATGTCACTCTTCACAAAATCTTCATCATGTTTTGTTTTAACATAATGACAGAAAGGGGCAGTTGTCTTTGATTTCTGATGATCTTCATCTTTCCTTGATAAACTCTACAAACATCCCTTGAAGCTTACTGACAAATCTTTCATGTGTCTGGTGACTTTCGGGACTATACTTTGGTTGTGTTTGGCCAAGTAATATGACAATATGGTTGGACCGAAGCAGCAAAAAATTGTTTAGAAATTAAAATAGAGATGGAGAAAAACCACAGGTCAAGGAATGGCACATTTGCATGGCTGAGAAGGCCTATGAAGTGAACAGTCAAATCTGTACCTTGATTAAGAGTTTAGAAATGCAGGTGTAGAGATTGCATCTCCTGGGGCAGAGGAGAGATGTAATAGCATGAGCTGGACCTGGGCCAAGCAGTCTTTGAGCTACATGGAGACCATGGCATGGCCTGGGATGGCCAAGTAACCTGACGACCTTCTCTTTTATTCATCCCGCTTTTCTTCTGCCTTTTCCTCTGTGCATACCTTCTTTGTATTATGGATAAGTGGCACCAGACACCAACATCCACATCAGAGCAGAGGAGATTCATTTCATCTTGAGCCTAGACCAGTTCATTAAGGCTGGGGAGCATTTGTTGACCAAAGAGAGTTCCCTAGCCCTGTGATGATTTGTTCAAGCCCTTGGATGCCCTGATAAAGAAAACAAGAGCCATAGCAAAGACTAGGCACAGAATTATAATCTGCTGTCTGTAAATTTTATTTAATTTGCAACCTTTTCTTGTTGCTACATTACATACAGCAGCTATGGATGGATAATTCCATGTATGCCATGTTACTTCAGATAGTTTAAGACGGAAGAGCACATTGTGCTTGCAGCTTCTACGAACTCTCAAGAGTTGTGTTACTTTTACACAGAGCTATCTTGTTCTACTTTGCACTCCTGAGCATCAGTATGTACACATTTTTACTCATACAAATGCACTTGTAGAGCGAAGAGTAGATTTAAAAAGCAACAAATACATTTTTTTGCACATCCCAAGCTTTTTTCCAGACTAGCTAGTTGTATATTTCTGTGCCTCTGAGCCTCTCAAGGAATTAATTTCTACAAGGACCCCTCTTACTCCTTTAACTGTGATGGATGTGGAGGGAACTTCAGAGATCTTTCCATGATCACTAAGCTCCCTGTGCAAGACTCTTGACTACTACAGCCTTAAGTCACTTTGTATATAAAGAAAAGTGTTTCCAAAAGGAATGGTTATTTTTAAGATCCTGGCTTCTCTATATTCCCTCAAGCCCACCTAATAGTTACACTCCAAAACAACTGGCCATGCAGCAGTAATGCCTTTAATTTGTCACATTCCTATCCATATATCTGCACATCTTCGGCTCTCATACAGTGTCTATTGCACCTATATTGTAAACCAGATACCCAGCAATTGAAGAACATGAATCTGTAATAAGACAGAGCTATGTCTCATTCACTTATCACATTCAACAGAAGAGGTTGTTTCCGAGGATTTGTGGCCTTCCAATACACGTGGGGAAACACAGAAATGACAGACTGTAATTAAAGACTGCATTAGTTCATGAGCAAAAGGAGACAACAGGAAAATTTGAGGAGTAAATTTAATTCTCTCATTCGCTACCATTAAAGTGTTTGGCTTTGTAATTTCAATATTTTAACATAATTTTTGCTATGTTGTGTATATCTGTAGGACCCCACTTTTTAGTTTACACCTCCTGAGGGACTGAATGCTTCAGAGTTAATGAACTTTCTCATCAGTTGGCCATTAGTTTGAACTGAAGCCAACTCATCAGGATGAAAAGCATCTTGCATCTAATGGATGTTTGGGGTTCTGTATAGAATGAGTTTGGCAGGTCTCTTTTTCTAACTGCCACAACACAAACATGCCATAATGCTCTGCACTAATTGGCAGATTCAGTGAAGAAGCCAAATGGTGGCTGATCTATTGAGTCTGATCTACCCTTTTTGCCCCTGGAGGAAATCTTCCACCCCAGATATGCTGTCGGTGTTTGTTAAGCTTACCAGACTGGCTTCTTTCAAAATCCAAACGATATCAGTCATGAAGTCTGTCTGGTGACGTCTTTCATTATTACTAAAACCACACAACTATTTAAAGAGGCATTTTACCATGAATACATTTTTTGTGCATAGGCAAACATCTCATTAGCTACACTGAACAAAATGTCACCCAGCTCCATACAAAGCTTGGCGGCTGCATATCCATTTGCAAAACTCCTACTTGCTTGAAGAGTTTATCAGTTTATGCATGTCTGAGTTTTTATCCCAGTTTTGTATTGACAAGTGCTTGTGTTTGTCCAGAATTCCCTTATATTGTAATCCTTTAGCCTTTTATTTATATATTCCAGGGGTGCGTGTATATACGTATATATATGTGCGTATATAATGACAGTACATTAAATATTCCTCATTGGAGGAGAATACCAAGAGTCTCTCCCTGATTGTCCATATTAATTGGAAATTGTGGAATCTCAGTAAATGGACAGGTTAAAAAGCATATTCTTCAAAAGCATCTTTTTGATTCTGATCCTTTTCACCTTTTTTTTTTTTTTCCCCATTGACAACATAAATCAATTGAAACTTGGATCTGCCTTGCTTTCACAGATTTGTATCCTGAGTTTAGTCAGGGTGAATGTAGAGTCAAGCTCTCCACTGTGCCTGGATCAGACATCACAAAATGGGGATGGAAAGGAAAAGGAATTGAAGGATGTAAGCTTGTGTTGTGTTTTCCTCCTCAAAACCTGCTACTGCAGGAGGACTTCTGCTGTTCTGGTTACCAGCTCCTGCACCAAAACAGGATAGTCCTCTAAATCCTTTCATTTTAACTGTCTGCAAGCGACCATACAGATAAGTGCCAGACTAACACGAAAGCTATCTGAGCCTTTTCTGCATTTCCAGAAAGAGGAAACATTTCAGGAAGAATTTCACCATCAGAAATCACCCAGAGCAGCACAGAGAGGCTTTGATGCACTTTTTGTCTGATGGTTCATGCTTTTGGGTGTATCCCCAAAGCTGAGATACTCTACAGACCATTCCATGGTGTGCTCTGCTGGAAGTATCTGTTCTTCCCAAGCACCTCTTACTTTTTATTAGTCAGACAACAAAAAAAGAATCTGTGTGGAGCAGAGACCTGTTTGCTCCAGCTGTTTCCAAGGTATGTATCTGCAGATGAACTGTGCCAGGTCTGGAGATAGCATTTGTGCTGTAGTGTGCAGTCTTCTTCCTCTTAAAAATGCAGCAGTTGGCCAATATCCTCCTCCCTACCTCCATATTCGGCTATAGGGCACTCTATTTGCCCTCTCCCTTTGATTCCTGTTCTGCTTTTATTTCCGACAATGACAGAGCATACCAGGTTTGTACTCATGATTTTATGCTTATGTCACAGCAGAACTGAACAGTGATATTTTTGTTTACTACCATTCAATACAAATTATAACTGTTCTCATGGCCTTGTATGAGGCTGAAATATTGTTTCTTGGACGATTCATTTTGTTTAAGTTACAGATCCTTTTTTCTGCCAGTAAATATTGATTTCAACTCAGGACACCTATTCATTATTACTCAAAAACTTCATAAATCTTTAACATTTACTTAGATCCTTTAAGAGGGAGAAGTTTGGTGGTGTACTTGAGAGAGCAGGACAAGGATCATTGTTTGACATAACACCATACATAATTTAAATACTTTAGCTACGCATAAGTGAATTTTAGAAATATATGATCGTACTTGTTAAACTCATAATTTGAGTTTTAGAGCAATTTGTTAGTACTAATGCATTAAATATTATTTTAAATTAAAGTTAATTCTAACTTTATTTTTTGCCTCTCTCTTGGAACGGAATCGGAGACTCTAAAATTGACATGTTTAGACTATCAGCTGAGTCTGCAACTAAAAAAAAAGGTAAATCTATCATACCTAAATACCGTGCGTTTTCTGGTGTTAGTGGCTGAAGTCAACAGTCGACAATACATTTCCAGCACTGCTGTAATTTTGCTAGTAAAACTAACAAACATCACTTTTCTATTCCAAACCCACCTGAAACATCTCCAGTTTTGAGACAGAACTGTGCTGGCAGACCTGTTCCAGGACCTGCTGAAGCTCCTGTATTTTCACTGTTGTTGAGGTGTCCTCAACACCATCAATCTCTTTGTCAGACTGTTCTTCATCCATAATTCAACAGAAATGCAGCATCAAACAGCAAATCAACCAAGAAGTCCATAAAGTCAAATCTCATATGGTAAAAGCAGATGGACGGGATTGGTCAGACCTGTCCTTGATATCTTACACCTTGAGATCTTAACATTTTTTCAATAACCAGCTTCCAGAATTACTACAATGAAGAATCCAATTTTAGTCAAGCACTAGTAAGTGCACAGCTCAGATCTGCAGTGAAGAGGAGTTGCATCAGGCAACAGCTCTATATCTGTTTTTACACTCCCACTTTCCCCCAACAGAATCCTCTTATTGCAGAAAACATTCTTTGAAATATGTTTTTAAAACTGCAGTTGTGGTGGTTTTTTTTTTCTGCTTTCAGCCCTCCTCACAAGTTATTTTTTTTCAGTGCAATTTATTGAGCCTTATCTTTCTTCCTGCTTTCCATGTAAATCCTGGAAGAGGAAAGAGACAACAAAAAAGGAAGGGGAAGGGGAAGGGGAAGGGAGAGGG